>NW_010421396.1:105243-154530 GCF_000710305.1 Buceros rhinoceros silvestris | reverse complement strand
GGAAGAGCAGCACTGTAATCTGGGGGAAGATCAGAGGCTGTTCCCCCTCCATTCAGAAACACTGACATTACTGTCACTGCTTTGTGTTTCCCAGCCCTAGCTTGTTCATCTACAAGGACTAGAACAAGAGATCGTGTCCAGGGACAGCAGTGCAATGTGGTGTTTTCTTCTACATTCAGCCAACATCAAAGAATAATATTCAGCTCTCTCTTTCACTGATTTCGCTTCCTGTTCCCTCCAGGCCTCATGTTCCTCCTTGCCATGGGACGTTCAAACTATATTCCTTCCTAAGCGAGCGAGCATTCAGGGATGCCTTTTTAAAGCACAGAGACGAGTGGTAAAGGATCCGACAGTGCTTCAGCAGACTGTATTCCGAGCAGAACATGACCCTTGTTGCTGTTAAAGTTAGTATATCATGTGGAAACATTGAAAAAGAAAAAATCAATAACCAAAAATAGGTGTAAAGGTCAGAAAGAAGTAAGAAGTGTCAGTACTAGTTATGTCAAAAGGCAACATGTTCATTTTAAAGTTCTCTAATTCCACCTGTCCTCATTGTTGACATCCTCTCCTTGGCATCTTAGAGACAGGAGAACAGTGAGCTGGAGGAGTGGAGAGCATTTCTTCTAATGCTGACTGAGTGTGTATTTTTTCAAGGTGTATTTGGATTCATAAACGTGGTCTATTCGTGTTAATACTGGTCTGTAAATTGCAGTGCAGTTGTTCTGGATTACAGGTATGCAAAGGAACGTGACTTTGGCAAACCTGACTAAATCTTTGCAGACATCTGCCTTAAAATAAGCATGAAGAAAATGTGTATCTTCTATTCATAAGTATGTTTATATGATATAACAGTTTATTTAGGGTATTGAAGGAAGTATTGAGACTTGCTTCTTCTTTTGAGAATAGAGGTCAGTGCTAAACAGCTCTGAGAGATCAGAAACAGCTCTTGCTACTTTTCCCTGCAAAAACAACTTCAGGAGTGCTCTGTATGGGAATGCCTGCAATTTCCTGTGGAGTGACAAGTGATAGCATCGGCACACGGAAAACACACTTTGAAGTACATTAGAGGAATTACTAGATTATGTTGTCCTCTGTGGAAATTGCATGAATTTCAGAACTGCAGGTTTTGGTGGGAAGGAGTTTGCAGTTATGAAGGAGAAAAAAAATATTTTCTGTGTGCTGTCTTTTTTTCTTCTGTAAACAGCAAGAGAAAGACAAAGGGAAGGGCTGAGAAAATGGAAAATGACTGACAAATGAAGTTATGCCACTTCAATTTTGACAGGAATGTGTTGAAAAGAAGCCGTTTTCCTGGCAGTCTGTTTCAAAGGGATTCCTATCCGCTAACAACGATTCAAACAGCAATTGAAACTTTAAGTTCCAAAAAAAGACTTTTGAATACTTAATTGTTGCAGCTTTTCTATCCCCTTGAGTGCCAAGCCGCAGACAGTTAATGTCATGCAGCTCTTTCCTCGACTTGTGAAGTCCACAGCGTTTCAAATACAGACCTCAGGTTTTTGTGCATCTGTTAACAGGGAAGTGTCTTCTCGCGTTTAGCAATTATTACTCTTTTCCCTAATCTCAGCCACAGGCGGTTAAATTTTACTTTGATCAGCTGTCTTGTCTTTATATCACTTGCCTGAGATCTGAAGAGAGAGAAACATGACTGAGGAAATGCTTGTGAACTGGCATTAATGTAATTTAACTTGTTTGAATAAGTTTTGGATCAAATTTGACACTTTTTTATCTGTAACTTTGATTAGATAGTTTTCATAGGTGTTGGGATGGGAAAGCATCAAGACATGGATTCACTGTGGTAGTTATAGGTGCCCACATATATCTGTGCTCTGACTGTATAAGTTGTGAAACAAAATTCTGTGGTCCGTTTTATACTTATATCAATTCTTCCTCACTTTCTCTATCTTTGACCTTGCATTTTCCTCTGAAATATAAGAAGAAGATTGGTTGTTACAGCATGCTAGAAGTTGACAACTGGCATGAGGAGAGTAAAACTGGAGATGTCTCAGGGTAAAATGCTAGCTGCCTGCCACATCTTCTGCAGAGACTTTGCTTCTCTGGTACCCTCAGAGGCTGCTGTATGGAATAATGATTTCACTAGTGGATTTTGCCATTACCGTTTAGATTTTTGTTAGACTGTTTAGGGCTGTGTAGGCTTAAATTGTCCCTTCTACCCAGAAGCTCGGTGGAGGCCAGCACAGTGGTGCTGAGGGTAGAGTGTAATGGGCTTAACTCCTGCTCATCCTTCCATGTAACCAGGTTTCAACATCTCAGGCATCACAGGCAAGCTCTTTCTGAAAAGGGTATTACACTGACCTTATTTTGGCAAATCCTGCAGTGGAGAGGGAGCAGCGTGGGAGAGTGCACTGCTCTTTGCATTAGAGTGCAAGAGCAGCCTGACCAACCAAAAGAAGGCCCTGTGTTACAAAAAGGAGTTTCTCCTGTTTAAAACGAGTTGCCAATATAAATTAGGACAATGTTCTCTCTGACTTGGTTAACTGTGTAGCACCTGAGTACTAAGTCACCCTGCCTTCAATAGCCAAAGTTAACCAAAACAAATTGCTAAATAATCAGTTTATAACCACATCAAAACCAGCCAACATCAACTAACCACAAACAAATCAAGACAAATCAATCTGTTTTCCTTCTTTTCAGTATAACTGGCCTACAGGATGCAAAGGAAGCAGTGGATGTGATGTATTTGGACTTTAATAAGGCTTTTGACCCACTACCAGTTACATTCTCGTAAGCAACCTAGGAGAATGTTCTGGATGAAATTGCTATCTGGTGGGTGTAGCCACTTGTTGCAGAAATGTACTAAAAAATAGTTATGACAGTTCAATGTCAAACTGGGAAGATGTTTTATATAATGTACTTTACAGACTTTTCCTGATTTTGTTCCAGTTTTCTTAATGTGCACAAAATGCTTACGAAAATGTTGTGGGGTTTTTTTTCCACCGATAAGAAGGGAGTATTTGGGAGGACAGGATTAAAATTCATAGTAGTTTGAAGAAGTGGTCTGAAATCAATAAAATTACATTCAGTAAACGTGAAAGAAGAGCTACAGTTACTGAGGAAGAATAAAATGCCCAAACAGAAAATTTGTAATAAGTGTGATGATACTGTACAAAGGGACAGGAGTGGATCACAATCTAAATATGAAACTACAGTTTAATACTGCTAAAAAAAAAGAGCAGATAAATTGCAATGTTTGTGTGTAAAGCGTGGGAGATAGGAGGCATTTTATTTTACACATGACATTTTAACTAGAGCAATATGTCAGATGCTTGATTTCAAGAAAAGGTAAACAAATTGCTCAGAGTCCAGAAAAAAGTCAGCAGAGGTATAAGAGGTTTAGAAATTGGCTTGTGAGGAAGGTTTGAGAATTTGCTGATTTCTTATGCCTCTTTGTTCTAAACTAAACAAACATGAGAAAGCTTGTAATAAAAAGAACAATGAAGTATTCAGATTATTATAATGACAAGAAATAAGAATTTCCTCCTACCCACTGAGAATAGAACAAGGCAGTTGGCTGAATTTACCCGAGAGAGTTAAGCGAGATACTAAGAAAATGTAAGTGTAGGGACAGATTGTGCAGGAACATGCTAACTGTGCAGTCTCCTTCACAGGAGATTTCTGAGGACACGATAGATGAATGTGTAATCAAGAGTGAGCTGGGTATACTTCATCCTGTCTCAGAGGTTTCTTTCAGCCTGGCTTTGTGTGATTTCTACTTAGTAATGCAAATGGCTGAAAATTAGTACTTGGGTGGATTCTAGAAAGTAGCTTTAGGTGAATTCAGGCAAAAGCATCTCTCCCAACAGACTGACAGTGAAGCCTGCTGAGGAGACCTTGAAGCTGGGAATGAGGAGGTGAAGATGAGCCACAGTCCATCGAGGAAGTGGTGGGCTGCGTTGGCAAGAAAGTGCAAAGGGTATGGCAGACAAGAGAGAGCTTAAGAATGGCAAAGCAGGATGAAGGAGGCACACTTCAAGGACATGCAGGGAAGTGCCAAGAGGACAGCATCATGGGCAGAGCTCTCCTATTTTCTGAGAAAACAACAGGCTGGAACACCTCTCTGAAATGCCTTCGCACTAATGCATTCACGCAGCACAGGGCAAAAATGGGAGGAATCAAAAACATGTCCAGTTGCAGGACTATGACCTTGTACAGCCATGGTGGGAAGGGTCCCTCAACCAGCGCACTGCAATGGATGGACGCAATGAGCCATGCCAGAGTGGAAGAAATCAAGCCAAAGCAGCAGAAGGCCTGCACTGATGAATAGGGAGGATTTCCTGACTCAGTCCTAAAAAGGAATTGTAACAGAGGTGAAAGCTGGGACAGGTGAAATCAGAGGAATACAGAGACACCCAGTGTACAGGAATGGTGTTAGGAAGGTTAAAGTCCATCTGCAGGGGAATCTAGGGAGAGACAGAAAGGGGAACTTAAAGGACTTTTACAGGTCCATCAACAGCAAAAAGGAGATTAGGGGAAAAGACGCTCTGACAGTGAATGAGGCAGTGGACTTGAGGACAAAGGACGTGGAAAAGGATGAAATATCCAATGCCTTCTTCATCTCAGTGAATTTTACTGCTAAAATTCGCCCTGAGGAATCGCAGGCTCCTGAGAGCAGTGGGAAAGTGTGGAGTTTTACCCTCATCTAGGAGGATCTCATTAGGGAACATTAAACCAAGTGGAGGCCACTCTTTATTGTCTTTGGAAGATCATGGTGACTGGGGTTGGTTCCAGAGGACTGGAAAACCCAGAGGTCACTGTTACCATCGATACGGGCAAGCAGAAGGATTTAGAGATCTAGACCAGTCAACCTCACCTTAATTCCTGTGGATGTGATGGAACTAATTCCTGGGAACCATTTCCAAACACAGTATTGTATTTTAAGCACTTTTGAATCCTTTGTAGAAAAATGCAAAACATTTTTTTTATTTTTAGTGCAGAGGTTGTATGTCCACAACGTTGAGGCTCTATTCAGTTCAGTGGTCTCGCTAGTCAAATGTCACTTGCCTTTTCCTGCCTTTTTAACATCTCACAAATGATTGTGAAATCCCACATACTCAGTGTCTTCCAAACAACACAATCCTGCCATGTAGTAGGGATCAGATTTCAGGAAAAAAGGTCTGTTTAGTCTGAACTCGCCCATTTCTGCATTACTGTCCCAGTGCCATAGTTGGGCATAATAAAGTGAAACCACCTAGGACTAGTAGATATTTGTGAGAGCGAGTGAAGATGAAATTATCTGGGTGCAGACTGATTGCAGTTGCAGAAGTAATGCATTCATTTCTAAGGGATGAATTTTCAGAAAGTTTAATTTTCAGAGTGAGAAAATTAATTGAGAGCATGAGTACTTTTCATCTTTCCATCCAGCAAGGAGAAAAAAACCTAAAGAAACAGTGAATATAATCAGAATGACAGGAAAAAGAAACGGTCACTCATAATTGTTCTTGGTGACAGAATAATTTTTTCAAGAGTACAATCAGGTGTCTGACTTTCAATAGCACTGAAAATATGAATGGTATCCAGTCAACTATTTGTTATGACCAAAATAGTTACACAGTAAGTCAGACACCTGGAAGGGACAAATCCATATTCCCAAATTTAAATTATTATTAAAATCAATAATTAAAATGTAAATGAGACACACAAGTTCTGTGTCTGTGCATAACCTGTACGTTATACTCCTGATGCAAAAGAAAAAGAATCACCTTTGTAGTTCAAGGGAAGAATTATGCAGCTTTATTAAGCAAGACACTGCTGTGGATCTTTACTGAGGCTGCAGGGAAAAGACTGTCTTGAAAAAAAAAGATATTTTAGCATTTGCATTTGTTCTCAATTAGCACAAAATTAAAATATATATATTTTTTATAGAACAAAGCAGGTTTTTTAGCAAGCTTGTTTTCCCGTGCATGATTATCCTGGCTGAGACTGCCTGGTTCCTGATTCTGGGGGTAGTTCTGCCTGGGTTATGGCGTTGCAGAATTCAGTGCTATTCTGAAGATTGCTAATTAGCAGCTGGCCTAAAGAAGTTGTGTCCCAGACTAAGCAGAGTGCAAGAAAACTACTGCCCTTTCCAACACATTTCCTTGTCTAGGAATGGTGGGATACGACTGTGTTTCTGATGATAATGAGCTGTCTTGTACCAAAAGAATCCCTAGCTGGCAAAATGTCTCGTTTTTAAAGCCTCACTACAGGTTGAATCGTGATAAGTAAGTGAAGTGGATCTGATAACCTGGCCCACATGACTCCTTTACAAAGTAAACATTATCAATGAACGTTTGATTTCCTGTATCCTCAAGGAAAATTGCTTTGGAAGAAAAGACTGCTCATAAGTGGCTTTTGACAGCCTCTTTTCAAATGCTTATCTTCCTGAATCAGCAGGCAAGTCTTGTCTGTTAGGAGGGCTCCCCTCTATCTGCTTCTTTGGGATACCGAGGGTAATTCAGACCCATCTGTATCTCGGTTTTCATCATGTTTTGTTCTGCTGTAAATATCAGTCTTATTGACAGATATCAGCCCCTCTGATACTTCTCTGTTGGCTGGAGATGCAAAATTCCCCAGCTCCTTTTTTGACAAGAGCATCTTCCAGAGATACAATGAAAGGCAGCGGGGACTGAAAAAAGCACTTGATAAATGCTCAAACCCCAGCTTTGTTCATTCTTTGTGGTAACTTGCTCTACTGTTTGCTGCCTAATAGTGCTTGCACTACAAAGGAGTGCTTCCTACATGATTAGCCTTTCCCACTATTAATATATTGCATTCTTTGTGTTTGACCTGATTGTAAGAACTTCCACATCAGGCTGCTGCTGGAATTGCTTCACATGAAAAACTCTGAGACTGTGTTTCAGGCACTCCAGAATCTCTAAAAAATTAAAATAAAATAAAATAAATAAGCTGTCACTATCAAGGACAGAAGAGAGTGCAGTCATGAAAAAGATGCCATTTCTGCACATTTAGGCAATCTGTGTAATCTTTGCTGCGTAGCACAATTATTCTGCAAATTGTAATGCTTTCCTTGTTAAGAAACCCAAGTCTTTTACCTCTAAAAATAACTGTCTAAGTATAATGTTATGCCTGTCTGCCCTATAGAATCAGCCCTGCAGAAAAATGCCTCAAGGCAAAAAGAGGAAAGTCTGAACTTGACCCACATCCAGACTTTTTTGTGAACAGCAGCCCCATGGGCTGTTGAGTTGGTAACGATTAGAATTGCAGAAAGTTCTTTTTTTTATATCTGTTTTTCCTCATGGCAATGCAAAGCAATGGGAAGAATGAATGCAAAACTATGTTAGTACCTCCATATCACAAATTTAAAAGCACTGAAAAAGCAGAAAGTGAAGAAATAGTATTCTGTCTTCAGAAATAATACCAGATAATATTAAAGATGGTTAGATGTGTATCTGCAAGTCCAGCTGGATTTTAGTGATAGAAAATAGGAAAGATCAGCCTACTGCCTTGCAGTTTTCATGATGTTATCATGAGCTTCATGCTTTTGAGGGTGTTCTTGGCTTTTTTATCTCCTCTCCTGAAAATTTTTGCCTTTATTCAAAATGGTTTCTTTGTCCTATTAATTTCATCAGGATATTTCTCATGATTAACATATCTGCCATGGCCATACTCCTTTGAAGTCAGAAGTGAACCCATTAGTGGCATTACACAGTCTAGTTTTCATTGCATATTGTAAAAAATTTGAGACTGCTGCTTTGTGCATTGTCCCCTTAATTATCTTTAGGACATACATAGCCTTTACATTTAAAAAAAAATAAATACATTTAACTTTTATTTAAGTGCCTGTGTAGTAAATATAATATATATTTTACAAATACATAAATGAAGATTAAAGGAGGGGTAACCTAGGGATATAAATTAAGTTTTCTAGTACTACATTTTGCTTTGACCCTTGCACCTTAAGTTAGAACATATTGTGAAAGAGTTCTTGTATTTCTTTAAAATCCTGTCAGCTGTAATTCTATAGAGTGGGCTTGGGTGTATGTGTGGAAACACACTGGCTGCTGGCAGAAAGCATCCCTGGGTCGCCCATGCTACCACCATCTGCGACATATGCGCTATTTGGCAGAGGGATTTCTCTGCATTTCCTAGGAGGCAGGGCCCATCCGTCCCTGTGCTGTTGCCATGGCCACATTCTCTCTCTTAGCATTCTTGAGTGGAGAAGAGTGCGATCGTGTTGCTTCCCCAGGAGATCGCCTGTGTACTTTCCACTTCCTTGTGTGCAACATCAGCGTGCCAGAATGATGATTCTTGGTGATGTACCCGGGAAAATATAGCAAGTTAACGAGACTTTAACTGCAGAATTGGGCAATCCAGAACCTAGTCTTCTTTTGCAGGCTGTTTCTGCTTCTCGTTTTAGCATTGAAAGGAGTATTCTTACTTTAAAAAAAAAAAAAATTAAGAATTACAATGATGTGTTTATAAATATATGCTCTCTCTAAATATGTAGTTATTATATAACACATTATACTTAGAGGATAGATTCAGGTTTCCCTGGATTATGGAATTTGGGTTTGAATTTTGAGGAAAAAAAGAGCAGCACCTGTGAGCCGGTTTGGGGATTATCTCCTCACATACTCACTACTTCAGCTAATTTCACAGCTGTCCCATAATATCGGTAAATATTCCTGGGTTTGTAAGAATGGCTTTGGTTTCTCAGTAAAATAATCTTTTCGTTAGCTTGCTTGGGTGATAACATTTTACATTACAAGCGCTTCTCCATAGAGATAGAGCACTCTGCGATAACCCCACAAAGAAGCAATGCCAGGCTGTGAAATGCTTTTTCTTTGTCCAGGTGCCAACATTATGAAGAAACAATTAAAAAAAAAATTAGGATGAGGAAGAAAACAAACATGACTGTGTCTCCACAGCTGTTGTTCTCAGACAAAACTTGCTTGTCAATGTTAAAACCTTGTTGTTAAACAGGCAGAGGGGAAAGATGATGTAGTGCTGTGAGGTATGACAGAATTAATTCCTTGGAGTTTAGGACTGTGTCTTCCTCTAAACTAAACAAAGAAAACTAAGGTCATATTTAAAGTTAGTGAAACGAGTGCCGTTCTGCTGTGCCCCTCAATTGCAGTAGGATTTGGGCCCACGTAAAGGTGGTTTTCTCTGCTGCATCCTTTTCAGACTCTAACCCAGTCATGACATCTCAGTTTAGCGTGATGACTTTGATAATCATTATTGTCTCAGGTTTGCAGGGGCAGGGAAGAAAACATCTTCTAAATGCCCACCATCATTATAAAGTGACGGTATATTCCATGAGTAAAGAATGGTATTTAAGAGAAATCATGGAAATAGTTTAGCCAACCATGGGTAGGGATAGAAAAGATTTTAAGAGAAATCAAAGTTTCAGCCAGCAAGAAAAAACACAGTTTAAACATCAGGTCATATCATCCTTTAATTGGGATATTAATGGCGCACAAGACTTAAGCTGTGTTATTTTGTACAGCAGACAGGCATCCAGCAAACTCAGCCATACCCGCCGTTTGCGTATTCCACAGGACATGGAGTTGAGTAAGCAGGGGGTCACAGTCCTTCCAGATCCAGAACAATAATTCAAAAATAACAGCTTGAAAATAAACAGAAGAATTGAATGTGAGGCTTTCGCACCATCTCCTAGGCTGAGCATCTGTTCAGCAGCTGAGGTGGATATTTAAATTCAAAAGCAAATCTTAGTAATTCTGGACCTGCACAAGTCTCTCTCTCCTATGAAAAAGGGCATTTTTACAGTCTGCTGTTCTCCAGAGTGGGGAGCCACCCGGTGGGTATTAGCAGCAGTGCTCTGCTGTGTTCACATAGAGAACCCAAAATACTCTATTTACAATGTTCCTTTGGTTATTATTCTTAGGATTTCTGTCTGCCAAATCTTCATGGTCTCCTAATTTTTTACGCTGTTTTTTCTTTGTTTCATTTTTGTTGTTTATTTTGTTGTTTAGTTTTCTGGCTGTGCAATTGTAGTTATGATTTGCTGAGTTAGTTATTATTCACTAACGAGGTTTGCTCTTATGACAGAGCTGTTTTAGAAAAATAAAGAGAACCACTTCTAAGTGCAAATTCTCTTGCTCTTGAAATATCTTACAGATGTGAACCCAATTCACCAAAGAGTTTCATGTGGGGAAAAAATAAGGTTCAGCCAGGTGCATGCTTGAGCTGGAGAAGGGGAATTAGTATCTCTCTGCCCATTGATTGGCTCAGGGGTTCAAGCACTGAGGCTGACTGGAAGGGACTTGATTTAGTTCTGTTAAAATCCACCCTCTATAAGACTGAAGGCTTAAGGTACCCATAATCAGGTTATATGACATCCTAAACAAGGGCTTCCTCACTCTTCCTCTTGAGGTTGTTTCATTAAACAGTGGCATTATTACACACAAAAAAATGAGAATAGTCTGAAACCGATTCTCCAGCCATGTGGCTCGGTGTTCATATGAGTTACTCTCTATTAATACTCTGAGTATCTATTAATGCAGTGTGAGAACATCCACAAATGAAATGCAAAGCACCATGCCCATTATAGCAGCAGGGTAAGGCACTTTCTAGGAAGGTAGGAACTGGGAATTCAGATCCCCTCAAGCAAAGGAGACATCTGAGCTTGTAGCTCCTGAGCTGTAATTCCCTGAATGGTTGAATGAACTCATTCTTTCTTCTGTTTTGATGACTCCTGGCTTTTTTAGCATTGTTCTTTTGACGAGCTTCTGAAATAGATTTTTCTCTAAGAGCAAATTAAATGGTTTTTTTACAGAAAATTACTTTTTTTTTAGGCACAGTAGGATAAAAAGTATGAACAATCTATTGAATCTATCAAATGAGGATGTTTGATTCAAATCTTGTTTGATTCAGCTGAGTTCAAAAAAATCTCACAGCCTTAGTTCCAAGTGAGGGATATTTTATTAAGAACTCATATTCCTACTGAAATTTCAAAAAGAGCATTCAGAAAGTGCTCTGCCTGTATTTTACATCATAGTTTAAAGAGAGCCTTGGAAATTTAGGCGGTGAAATTTCTAATTTCCAAATCTTGCAGGCAAACAGAAGTTGCTTTCAGAATTTCAAGCATCCTTTAGCCTGAGAAATATCTGAGAACTTTTATATCTCTGCAGAAAAGAATGGCAAGTGTAGTTATTCTGTTTTCTATTCTTTTAAATTATCACCTCTATGTAAGTAATTAAGTAAGCAATGCAGAGCTGTTATGAGAGGGTTGAGTGTGTTAGGTAGTGTAGCTCTTTTCTTGCAAGAGGGGTTGGAAAACCACTGATTTATAACCTTATAATCCACCTTTCTTGCAGTTTTGGGGAAGAGCTATTTACAACACCATCTCACCTCATACCCTCCTTTACAGCACAGTTGCTTTTCTCTGGGCCTGCGTAACACGCCCCTTGCTTTCCTGAAGCTCAGGTAGGCTGCATAATGTAGAATCACAGAGTCACAGAATCATTTTGGTTGGAAGACACCTTTAAGAGCTTCAAATACAACCATTAACCCAAGTACAACCATTAACCCAGCACTGTCAGGTCACCACTAAGCCATGTCCCTAAGCCCCACAACTATATGCCGTTTAAATACGTCCAGGGACAGGGATGCCACCACCTGCCTGGGCAGTCTGTTCCAATGCTTCACAACCCTTTCGGTGAAGAAATCTTTCCTAATATCCAACCTAAACCTCCCCTGGCACTACTTGAGGCCATTTTCTCTCGTCCTCTTAGTTGTTACTTGGCAGAACAGGCTGACCCCCACGTCATTACAACCTCCTTTCAGGTAGTTGTAGAGGGCGATAAGCTCTCCCCTCAGCCTCCTTTTCTCCAGGCTAAACAACCCCAGTTCCCTCAGTCACTCCTCATAGCGCTTGTTCTCTAGCTTTGTTGCCCTTCTTTGGCCACCCTGCATCACCTCAGCTCATCGATCCAGCCTGTCCTGATCCCTCTGTGGAGCCTCCTGACCTTCAAACAGATCAACATTCCTCCCCAACTTTGTGTCATCTGCGAACTTACTGAGGGTGCACTCGATCTCTTCATCCAGATCATTGATTAAGATATTAAAGAGGACAGGTCCCAATACTGAGCCCTGGGAAACACCACTGGTGACCAGCCACCAACTGGATTTGACTCCATTCACCATCCGTCTTTGGGCCCAGACATCCAGGTAGTTTTTTATCCAGCGTAAACTTCAACCACCCAAGCCATGAGCAGCCAGTTTCTCCAGGAGAATGCTGTGGGAAATAATGTCAAAGGCTTTACTAAAGTCTTGGTAGACAAATATCCACAGTGCTTCCATTGTCCACTAAGCGGGTCACTTTGTCATAGAAGGAGATCAGGTTAGTCAAGCAGGACTTGCCTTTCATAAACACGTGCTGACTGGGCCAGATTCCCTGGTTGTCCTGTACGTGCCACCTGATGGCACTCAAGATGATCTACTCCATAACCTTCCATGGGACTGAGGTCACACTGGCAGGTCTGTAGTTCCCTGGGTCCTCTTTCTGGCCTTCTTGTAGATGTGCATCACATTTGCCAACCTTCAGTCAGCTGGTACCTCCCTGATTAGCCTGGAGTGCTGATAAATGATGGAAAGTGGCTTGGTGAGCCCTTCTGCCAGCTCCCAGATCCTCAGATCAATCATATTGCCCATGTCTGACTGCTCTGACCTTGTTGCTCATTCACCATAAAAGTCTAATGTGCATTTTCTGCCTGTGGTCCGTGTTCTTCGTTTGTCTCAAGAGCACATGGGGCAGCTGTGGGCTGAACGAGTCTCCCAGCAGGGTGTCCAGAGTTAACATCCAGCCTCTTCAAATTTCTCCATTTTTACAATACTGATCCTTCAACAGAATTTTTTCATATTTTTGTCTCCTTTTTCTTTCCTTAATTTTTAAACATGCATTCTTATATTAATATACTTTATGTCAGAGTAACAGTGACTGTAGTTCCTCTTCTTAGTGCACAAGCTGCTATTTTGTCTAGAAGATCTTTCAATAATAAGTCACATCATCTCAGAATAAAACACTGATAGAGAATTCACTCTGCCCTTTTATCATATTTCAAATTATTATATAACTTTGTGGCTGAGTATTTTCTCTGTAAACACAATGAAACAAACAAAAAAATGTGTTTGCTAGCATAAAATAGTTAATTCCTTTTGTTGGGCATCAACTTTTAAAATCCTTATCTGAGAAAAAGTATAAACCATGGCAGATGCTTCAGAGTAAACCTTAACTGTACTTTTCACCTGGTTTGTTGCATGCGAAAGCCTTTGATTGCAGTTCTGTCTTACAGAATCAGCTACTCACTGTGAGCATTCAAGTAGAGTTGCTGATTTTACAAACATGCACATCCACCTGTCAAAGCCATAATTCACATTAAACAGAGATTGTGAAATTAACATTATTTTGTGAGCTAGGTCACATGTGATCTTAAGTGTGATGAAGCAAGAAACTAGGGCAGAGCTAGTTTGTAGTCCTAAAATTTCTGCTGTTAATGTCTAAAGTGCATGTGATAACAATTTCAATTGACATGCCTCCTCGTCATGGTTTAACCCCAACAAAGCTCCACAGAGCCACTTGCTCACTCCGCCCTGGTGGGCTGGGCGAGAGAATCAGAAGAGCAAAAGCGAGGAAACTCTTGCGTTGAGATAAAGACAATTCAATGGGTAGAGCAAAAGCTGCCAAGCAAGCAAAACAAAAGAAGGAACTAATTCACCTCTTCCCATGAGCAGGCAGGTGTTCAGCCATCTCCAGGAAAGCCGGACATCATATGGTATAGGATGTTCCTTTGGTCAGTATGGGTCGGCTGACCTGGCTGAGTCACCTCCCAACTTCTTGTGCACCTCCAGCCTACTCACTGGTGTGGTGGGTTGAGAAGCAGAAAAAGCCATGAGTCTTTGTAAGTTCTGCTCAGCAGTAGCTGAAGCATCCCTGTGCTATCAGCACTGTTTCCAGCACAAATCATAGCCCATACTAGCTATTATGAAGAAAATTATCTCAGTCAAAACCATCACACTCCTATATCACTGGTGATCCAAAAAATTCCCATTTTATTTGTAATACCATTTCTTTGACTTGTAGAGAACTGTTCTATTATTACAGGAATAGAAGCAAAGCACTGCCACATTCTGAACATATGTAAGCTTGTAACTGAAGCAAGTTCGGCAGAGGGCCACCAACATGGAGGTGGCTGAAGCACTTGACCTGAGGGTAGAGGCTGAGGTAATAGGTCTTGTTAAGCCTCGAGAAGACCACAGCATGACTTAACATCAGCCTTCCAGTACCTACGAGGATGGTATTGAAAGGATAGGGTGAGCTGCTTCTCAGAAGTGCATAGTGGGAGGATGAGAAACAATGGGCACAAGTTGAAACAAGAGGCTTGGACTAGACACAAAGAGAATCTTTTTCAGAGTGAGCACAGTCCTGCATTAAAACAGGTTGCCCAGAGAGGTTGTGCAGTCTCTGTACCTTTGAAGATTGGACTGGATGAGTAACTGGGTCTGATTTCATAGCTGACCCTGTTTTGAGCAGTGGATTAAACTAAAGACAGGTCCCTGAGATCCCTTTCAACTAGAATTATTCTGTGAACCTATGATACATTGTTTTACAGGAAAACTGTCTAGCAGTATGTCAGAAACATACTTAAATGCAATATTGACACAGAAAAAGTTACATGAGAAAGCCTCTTAAGGTTTAGGTATCTCAAGAGATTCCAGCAATGTCACGCTAAACTGGATTTGTTCTGATAAAGGAGTATTGCCATGATTATACCTAATGATCCCTAGAGCCACAGGAGAATATTGTTTCTTCTTGTCACAGGCATGGAAATGTCTACAGCAAGGCTGACGTTGGGAAGGAATAATTACAGCCATAGGAAGTTCTGACAAGAACAACTCGTGAAGTGTCTTGTCTTCGTCTAACACTGGCTATGCAGTAGAATGCGTTTCTTCCGCTTCTACCATTCTTTTCAAAAAATTTAACATAAAGAAGCTAAATATTTTTAAGGCTCATATTATGTTTTTGTAAGATTTCTGGAGCTTTTTATGAAGTTATTTGAATTTTATTTAGATGTAAATTCATGTTAAGTGGAGTTGTTACTGCTCAGTCTGAAAGGACTCTTCAAGACAATTTGCTGTGGCTGTCATAGTTTTCTCTTTTTCCCCAGAGAGCAGGATACAAATCCTCCATGAGATGTGCTTACAGTTTTCATGTACTGTTGAGCTGCATATTTAAAATACAGGATATTTGTGGTGACTGTAGAATAAGCTCTAAACTTAACTTCCCTTTTCTGTATGCTTTAAATACTCAGTAAAGAGAAGTTCATTTCAATAAAGCGCTCCCTGGAGGTTTCTTCTTGTTCCTGATGGTGGTTTTTTGTGAATAAACAAAGACTTGCTTTAAGGCAGTGAATCTAATCTTCTATCAGGGATGAATTATTTGGTCCTGGATTTTTCACGTCATTAACTTAGCATCAGTGAAAAAAAAAATTAAAATCCAAATGAAACATTCAATGATATATAACACTAGTATAGACTCTAGCAAATTGTCAGATAATGGGTTTCTGCAAAGATGCCCAGGCATATAAGAAATATTCAGCTGACAACCTTGGTATATGAGCCTTTTCAGGAATAATTGCTTTGAAAATGAAGAGGACAGCTCCAAAATGTGAGTCAGTATATCCAGTTGTGAAAAACAGAAACTAAATATATCCTACACGTTCTAATAGTCATATATGAAGAAGGTAGAAACTTTCAAACACTTTTGTAGGACAAATCTCTCACTTTCAAGTATGGAGCCTGTAGAGAAATGTAATTCTAAGAAATGAAATGTGTGGTAGTCAATGCGGATACCTTTGGAGTTCCACTTTTCAAGTGCAGCAGAAAGTGAAATGGCCTGCCTTCAAACACCTTTTAGCTGTTCTGAAAGAATATGAGATTACCATTCCTTTCAGACATCACAAAACCAGCAAAGTCTTCATGTCCTTTGTATTTTCTTTAAAGCACTTTATGCTTTATACTGAAATATTCTATTCTCAAGAATACCTGAGAAGAAGTATGAAGAGCAGCAAAATTTGAATGTATACAGACTCGAGCAGTTGCACACGTTTTCAAAAGGTTTTCTTAGAGCATCTCCCTCTCTCTTACCACCAGACACTACGTGGTAAGTATATCACAAGAAAATAACTTACATGTGTTGTATGAACTGAAAACCCACGCAATCATTACTCTGTTACCAAAAATGCTTTGTGGTATTATTACCTTATATTTTAATAGTGGAAGTCAGAGGATGGGGCTTTTGTTCTGCTACTTTAGTTCAAAAAGCAGGTAATGGGTTAGAAAAGGCTGGCTTCATACATCTATGGGTTAGAAATAAACAGAAAAATGTATGAATCTAACAATGACATGCCTCAAAGTCAGTGTGAAGATCACACAGTTACTTAACAAGGTTTTTATAAAGTTGTCATGAATATTTAGGTAGCAAAATTTGCAGCTGACCGTGTGTTCATCTGTTCAGTTAAATTTAGGAGAGTTGTGAGAGAACTTAAAAGGACTGAGGAGAGGGCAGCAAAGAGAAGCATAATGTAAGAGTTTCCATTTTGAAGAGCAATTTTATAGCCTGTAACAATGGTAGATGTCTGGCACAGTTGATGAAAGTGGAAAAATATAGGAAGGAAAGAACAATGAGATGAAAGCGAAATTTCAATTTCTCTTTTTTCTTGTGTTGTTCTCAACAAGAGAACAACAAAAATCATAAAAGAGTTTAGTTCAGGTGCTTTCTAAAACTCAGAAAAGACATAGGAGCTAATATGACAGAGGTATATGAAATAATTAATGGTGGAAAAGGCCAAACAGTGTATTTATTCTTTCTAATGTGATGTAAGCAGGCCGAGAGCAGAAGCCTTCATTTTAAAGTTTTTAAAAGATAAAAGAGTGTACTTCGCAGGCTATGCATAATTAACCTGTTGAACTCACTTGTGTAAGAAATACAGAAAAGGTGCAGCAGAAAAAAATAACGAGTCTAACCTTTGTACAAGTAATAAAGATTTTACCACTCCTTCAGAGAAAAACAAAATTTCAGCAGCTGGAGGGGAAATATTTATTTTTTTCCTGGAAATATAGTCAGCTAGCAAGTTTTGTATGCATTGCAATGCACCTCTAGAAGCAGCTACCTGGAATACTGGTCTTATCTGCAGTGGTAGATCCTTTGTCTTTGCTGTGGTGCAAAGTGCATCTCTTAATTATCCTAAAAATGTAAAAACATGGAGAGAAATTATGTCTTTAAGTGCAGATTCACACTTGTCTTTGTGAAAGATGAACACTACTTCAAAAAAGCAACAGCAATAAAGATTTGACTTTTTCTGTAATGCTGTATTTAAATCCACTTAAACGACATGAAATGCTCTTTACCAGCAGCAATAAATCAATTCCTTATGTAAATGAAGCAAGTCTGCTACCACAGCAGAAGTTTGTGCTGCTTACATGTTGACATGACACTTCTAGGTAGCTCATTCCTGTGTCATCTGTGTGTTATGTTCCCTCCCTTCACCCTCTCAAGTTCTCAGAAGCACTTTATTGATCAAAACGTAAGGCTGAAGCTTCATTTCCTACCAGGTTTGTCTTTGATGTTAATTCAATAATTGTCGTTTATGCCATGAAGAAGAATTTTGCAGCAAGATCCTGATGGGATCTTACGATGCTCGGTACAAAATACAAACAAAGCTGTTGATATCCAGAGTAATAGATCGGCACAGTGGTGTGATTGCTAAGTCAGGATTCCAGTTAGGTCCACTGGAGTGTAGTTACTGCCTCTGTGACTTTGGACAATCTATTTAATCTTGCACTTTCACAGTTGGAAGTAGGAAATTTCAGTTAAAGACAAATTAATTTTTTTAAAAAGTCATCTATTTTAGGATACCATTTCTTCGCTCTACAGAGGGTTTAAAAAGTTAGAATTTTTTATTACTTTATAATAAGTGGAATGGTAAAATGTCTTTGTGATAATTCTTGTCATTCTTACAAAATTCCTATAAAAAATACATCATTTTCAGCTCCTGATCACGGAAACAGAAAGGTCAAGGTGCTTTTCTAAGAAATACCTTCTCTTTTTTGCCAGCCAGGTGAATGATGACACAGATAATTGAGCAGTTTCAGATGCTATCAAACACAGCTTACCTCTAATCAGGCGTTGTCCATGTATGAGAAGGATTAGAATATTAAGGACTTAAAGTCAGGATTAGCTGTAGAAGCTGTCTTCATCCTCCAGAAACAAATTAAAGACACTGGCTGTTGATTGAACGAATGATTTCAAAAACCCAATCTAGATAGTACATATGCATCTTCCTGTCACATTCTTTTCAAAAAGTGAGTAGTATATGAGTGTATGTCAGCTTTACTCCCATTTAGAAGAAAATATTTGTTTACTGTGCTCAGGCAGGTACTGGGGATATTTTTATTTTAAAAAATATGAAGGGATCTGTTGATGGCAGTTCAAAGTGTTGATGGCCATGCTGCCTCTTTATTTTATTACCAGCTTGATTATTTGAGTCACACAGTCTTGATTTATCAAGAAATGTTTAATTACCTTGACTTCTACCACATTCTGAACTAGTTTTTCTCCTTAAAGCCAGCAAAACAGCTGGCAGGATTGATTTCTGTGCCACATGTAATGAAATGTTATACCAAAAATAGAAGAGGATTAGAGACACTCAATGGCCAGTGATTTCTGTATTCCATCTCATTTTTTCTCAACCTCCTTCCTAATCTGCACACCCTGCCATTGTCTAGCTGCCTTCCTTCCTCCCATTTCCTTCACTGCTGCTCAGCCACAGAGAGAACTGGCTCCAGTTTCGAGTACTTGCACCAGTTAATGGAATTCCTTACCCCAAATCACGTTTTGAAGTGCCTTATTTCTGCATCTCCTCTCCTTCAGTTGACAGCTATACATCAAGATGCAGGGTACACAGGGAGGTGGCTTTTTCTCTCATGCTGTCTCTTCCCACTTTGGGTATGAGTTTTTAAAGACTACCGTGCTCTAACAGGTTAGTCTCAAGTGTAATATTCAAGTGAGAAATGCTGGTTAAAGTTTGATGAGGTGGAAGAGAGTCCTCTCTCCTTTGTCCTGATAGACAAGAGGTAGGATGGGAGGGCAGAAGAGGAAAACGACACCTCCCCTTCCTTCCCACAAGCTTTGGGATAGGTTCTGCCTAAGCAGCTTTACCAAATCAGGCCCCACAAGTCAGCCAGTTGGGAAACGTTTTGTGGTAAGGCTGATCGTAAGACAGGCTTCAGGTACATGAATGTCCTGAGGTGCCGTGCATGCATTTTGCTGCAGAAATGGTGGTGAATCAGAAGTGTTTGCAGAAGAAACTGAGATGTCACAGGGATCAGGTGCCTACAGAGATGGCCTGCCCCAAAGGTACTAGTGATATCATAATGATGGACACACATCCTTGAAACCCAGACTCCTGTCCTGTTTGTAAATACAGGCTTGAGCATCTTTGTGACCGTTCTGTCTGCCTTAATTGTTCTGTTTTGTTGTCTTTGACACTGGTGAGAATAGTCTCATAAAACGTCTTCCATCTAACACATTTGAAATAATTACCTGCTATTTATTCCTGTGTCTATATACTCATTTGTACTTCGTGTTCTAATAGCTATGTGTGAGATGGGTTTGAATTTTCATGATAGGCATAAATAGGATTTGTATTGTATCCTTATCTATTCCCCTCCAAGGAAATTGTTTTTAATTATTATTTAAGGTTCAACTCTAGTTACTGCTAAAACAAACTTCTCCTTTTTGCTTTAGGACTGAGAACTGAGCTGCAAGTAAACACGAAGTGAGATAATTAAATCAATTACCACCTTTGGTTATTTTACTCTTAATCTGCATAGCCTTTATAGTTTCAGAATAATAATGTCCAAATTCATTTTAGCTGAAGTAATTTTTTTTTGGTTGAGATTCAAGCCTTCTTCTCACTACTCAGAACTATGTCTTGCTTGAGGCAGTCATTTAATTTGTAAAGAAATATCTTTTCTAAACTATGTCCCAGTATGACCTTTGACCTGTTTATGTCTGAGTAGCTGAAATAATACATTATTAACAGTTTATTAGCTTCAGTTACCATTTAAATCCTTTGCTATCATACATTCAGTAGACTTTTCATATTTGGAGGCTGTCATTATAACCTTCCAGCTTTGTGTTTCAGATGGGCTGAGTACACAAGTAGTTTTGAAGTTAAACATAGTAGCTTCTGTTTGGCTTGGGGAGATCTGGATGAAGTGGAAGATTATTACTAGTTTCCATATTAATACAGTTGCAGCCTTCTCTCAGACATATCCCTTTCCCACATGCCACAAGTGAAGGATTACCTGCCGCTCAGCCTTCCATGGGGAGAACCACTCTGGACACAGACGATGCGGCTGCTTCCCTATCACTTCCCAGGATTGCTCAGCCTTGTAGCAACCTGACTGTTTTGTTCCCACCTCTGCCACCAGACAGGAAGGAAATCATAAACAGAGAATGTGCCCACAAATGCCAAGGATGCAAGGAATTAAATTAATTAGCTACCTGGAAAATGTTCAGAGCTAAGGAGAAGATCTCCTTTGGACAGAAGAAGATGGACAGTGGCAAGGGAAGCAGAAGAAAAGGAGCTGGTGGCAGAAAACAGATTGGTTGTGAGTTGGCAGTAGTATTTGTTGCATGGTGGTGCATTGCTATTGTGGGAATACGAGCCAGGACCCTAAATTATTCTACACCCTTAATTGTCTAGATTCCTCATAGGCACCTAAGTGCAAATTAACATTCTCACGACCTCAGTATAGTCACCATTTCTCCTTTAAGGCTCTGAAATCCCAGCTCTTACACTCTTCATATGCCCAAGTGCAATTTCTAGGGGACAACTGCCTAAGCCTTGTTTGCTGTTGAGCAGCTGGTTGAGTAGCTCCTCCACCTCTGCCAGGGTTTGTGGACTGAGCACTTCCCCATCTGATCTTCTGATTGCACTCTTAGAGCAAGCTGTCTGCATTAGAGAACTCAAAACATAGATCACGGCAGCGGTAGTCTCTTTAATAACCTGTGGGAATATAAGATGAACATTTAGAATTTTTTCTCCTGGCTTTTATCACATTTCTTAGAAAAGTGCCTTGCCCTTTCTGTTTCCGTGATCAGGAGCTGAAAAATCACAGATCCCTTTAACCAAGTGCTCAGTTTGTACGAATCCCTGTCTGACATTGTTCCTCCTCATTAAAAAAAAAAAAAAATAGTAAACAGCAGATCTTTAAGTTATAACATTTAATATCCTAGATCCTTGCTGTGAATCTCACCCATAGTCTCTGCTTCCAAGGACACTGCAACTTACAACAGATTGGGCAGCAGAAACCAGAGGAAATGGCTTTGATTTTGAATCTGTCATCAAAATTTCCATCCATAAATTGAGCATAATTTCAGTGCTTCAGATACATGCCCACTGTAGGTCCCACAACAGTTTAAATATAATTGTAATGGTAGGCTTTATTTTTGAGGGCTTATTTTTCATTTGGAAATCAAATCCTTGCTGCCTGACTGAAAGCTGCTCTCATTTATGTGAGTGTATAGCAGCTCCATCCAAGCCATTGGAGTTGTACCAGGACCGCTGAGAATACTATCGTCTTTAGAACAGTATAAACTTATTAGGATAACCGTTTGATCTTATAAGTGAATTCAGCAAGCTAAAATCACCCTTCATCTAAAGCAGATAATTACATTAGGGTTAAAGTAATTGATTTATTTGATGGTTCTATCCTGGAGCTTGCCAGGGTCTTGGGAGTAACTCTCTACTGCCTCGCTTGCTTCCAAGGATGAAAGTGATGGGACTGAAAGAAGTGTGCAAGTTGAAAATGCAAATGTACCACCACCCACTTCTCTGTTATTGTTACTGTTTACATAGCAGCTCAGGTTTGTGTGACATATCAGGCAAGTAAAGCGTCAGGTTGCTGCCTGACAGGATAGGAAGCCTGATTGTTCACCACCTGGCTTAGGCATTACAGCTCAGACAAAATGAAGGTAATGTGTGCATAACCTGATGGCAAATTTAACTTCTTCATTCGCCTACTCTCCATTAGGTCTGTGCTTTACGCTGACTGTTCATGGAGTTATACCAGTATAACAGACACGTGCTGTACCAGCTGTGCTTCTGGAACAGGAATCAAACATGATGAAAGTTTGCTGTTGTGACAGCAAAGGGGCAGGAAGAATAGCATGCAATTATGGAAGCCTTTTCAGAAGTGACATTTAGAAAGGCAAAATGCAAATGAGAAAGAAATTAAAATTTGCAAGGAAGATCTTCTTTCCCATATCTCCCCTGTTTTCCTTTACTTGTATGTTTCCTCTTTTACCTGTACTGTATTTTTTATTCCAACTTGAATCTCTGATGTTTTTAAAAGTGGTTTAAGATCACCCATACAGAAGTAGGGGCCATCGGTTCCTTACTGCTAGGTGCACCATGCATCACCTGGAGACCCTTTAGTTTTGTTCCAGACTTCGGCATATAGACAGTCATATGTTTGTTCTACCTGTCTTCCTTTCGTTATGAACACTAGTTGAATATCGGGCTTCTGGTAACCATGTTCATCCTTCAGACTCTCCTGACAGTGGAGCATCTGTGTAAAAGACAGAGGAAGAGGGAAAGAGAGGAGGAGACACATCTTTGATCTATTCCAAGAGTGACGAACATACTGCTTGGGACTTGGACCTTATTAAACACTGGCATCTATCAATCAAAAACACTGATTCTGAGTAATCAGGCTTCACTAGCTCCATTTGATGCAGAACTTCTTGTTAAAACACAGAGTGAGGTGGAAAAAGTCCTAAAAGTCAATCCATCTGATAAAACTTCTGCTTCTGGTAGATGATATGGTAATTTTCATTGAAAATTGAATTGTAGAAAGTCATTTGAATGTGGCTAAACACAACCTGGGAAATTGTTCTGAGAAGAATATATTCTGTATCTTGGGAGAAATGTAAAACGTCCTAAAATTTAGCAGTTGCTATGGAAATGCTTAAATTAAATGTAAAGCATGCATAAATTTTCAGTATACCCAGCACTTTGGGAGTTGGAGACATATGTTAGCGGGGAAACCATATACATGAACTAAGCAAGAGATAAGACATGGGATTTTTTTTCTGCAGATCTGTGAATGGAATATTCCACTGGTATATCTATGCTTCAGTTTGAGTGCAGACCAAAGTCCAGAGTCGAAGACTAAAGTATTTCTATGCAAATTCAGAACAAGCCAGAAACTTTGATCTGAGCTAATTATGCCACCAACTATCCTATCTTCACTTGTAGCACTACAGCTTGGCCAGCTTTGGACAAACAAGCTGAATATGGAGTCACTTCTAGAAAGGCCCTGCGTACCACTGCAGATCACTGTGGTTGACCCTAGCTGACCCTGTGTGGAGCAGAGGAGAGTAGATGTCTTCCAGAGGTTCCTTCTGACTTCGGCTATTCCATGGTTCCCTGAAGTTGGAATACGTGGATAGCCTGATATTATGTTGCCTTTCCAACAGTCTGTCCACTGAGCTACAGAAGTTCTTCCAAAGATGTAGATATAAAGCAAAAAATACTGGAAAGGACATTGAAGTAAATTCTACTCCCTTACTGAGGATTTGAAAGTATGCAGTTTGCACGATACTCAGAAAATTTTCAGTTCCCTCACAGAACACTCTTTTGGCCATAAGAAAGAATCCTTGGTGGCCATGCTTTTTACTAGGTGTTTGAACTGTTGGCTGTGTAAGCTCTGTGCACTAAAGAGAAGGTAGCAAACTGTGGCTTCTCTCCTGATCATCTTTAGTAAGTCCTGGTCTTGTTGCACATGTTCCATGCCTCTAAAGAACTACCAGGAATCACTAGTGTTCTGTATTACAGTGCATAGGAGCTACCTTCACAAATCAGTTTTACATGCAAGATACTATGCTATCGCTATTTGACATCAGTTAAAAACCCGCAGATCTAGAGTGAGGGTATAGCTAAAAACACCCTCTAGGTTTCTGTCTGTGGTGATGCTGTCGTGGGGAATGACTAATCAGCCTGCAATTTACAGAGACAGTCTGAATCTCTACATGCTTGAAAGACAGCTTTTTTTAAGGTGGCTTGGTTTTCTCTTTTGATCTTGTTATAGTTCAGCATTCTAATGTAAATTAAAAGAGAAACAATCTTCAGCTTGCACCTTCTTAAATGTCTATTTCCTCTTTAAGAAAAAAATGAAGAGAAATGTCATATTAAACTTTGATACATTTGATAATGCAAACTATTCAACTTAATCTAAGTCTCAACGTATGATGTGAAGTGGCTTCCCTCTGCAAGGAACTTTGTGTCCGTCTGCATCAACATTTTGATTTGGGAATGCACTTCTGGAATAGTTCTCAGAAATGAAGACAAGAATTAGTGTTCTTTTTAGTACAACTAAATCAGCAGGTGTGCTCCAGAAGTGTGCCTAGTGTGCTTCATCCACTGACGGGTGTTCAGACCACAGCACTTTCGACTGAATAGGCATGCCGCACCCAGGACATGATACAGGTGGTGATTCAAAGTAGCTACAGTTGTAGGAACCCTCTCGAGCTTGAAAAACGCAAAAGATCACAGGCGTAATCCTGACTCCACTAAATTGAAAAGTAAGATTCCCCTTCACTTTAGTGAAGGCATATTATACCTAGAGTAGGCACTCTCCCTGCCCTGGCAGCTGGGTCACAAGAATGAAAAACTACAGCAATCAATTTTTCGATATGGCTCCTGTATCTAAAGTCATAATTTACTCTGAATTGCACTTATCTGCACAGCTAGAAAAACATACCCTTTTGCACCCTTTGGTAAAGACACATTAACCCTGCTAGACAGTCACATTAATGATGAGCTTTAATAACATCATAGCTTGCTTGTTTGCCACAGTCCACAAGCACAAAATAAATTCCTCTGCTAACACAGCCTGTCTTTTACAGTCATTTTAAACGCTATTTTGTACAGATGTGAGTGTTCATCATTTGTTAATAAGTGGCATGATGATGGTAAAAAAAGTATAGTCAGTCATGTCCTTCATCTGTGCATTTATTACTTCTAGTTTTATGGTTTCATATAGATAATGCTGGGATGCGAAGAGTTGAAGATAGCCATTCAAATGTGCAGATAACCCCACATCCTGTTCTGGCAGATGCCAGTAGATATAATGTTATGTCCATATAGGCAGGTGTTTGATCAGGGAATTTCAATATATTTGTATTGATTCTCCTCTAAGTAAAATATCTGTCAAAATAATCCAGAAGCAACAAATTGTGCCTGATAGGTTTGACTTTAGTCTGTAGCTACATGTTGTGTCTTCATAATCTGCGGCATAGGCAAATGATTTTAACCGTAGAGTTAAACATTACTGGGTTCTTCTGAGACTATTTTGGCTAACACAGAGCCTATTAAAGAGAGAATCAGGAGTCATATTTGTGAAAATATGTTGTGAATAGAAATTAAACTATAACATCTGCATTGTCACAATATACTTTAATTTAAAAGAACATTTATGGAGCTGATATAGATAGAGATTATTGGAGGAAGCTGTTACTGCTTGTGACAAGAGACACTGGCCCTCAGGTTTGATTTGATTCATATATGAGAATGCGTATCTCAATGTTTAGGTTCACAGTCTCTTGATTCAATCAAAATTGGGTGTTGTGACTATTATATTTGGTAGAGTACTTGAAGGCAGTGTATTTAAAAATACTACGTTGAAAATTAATACCCTTAATTTAGTCATGATTAGCAGATATAGTAATTGAGATACCACAGACTTTATTTCTTGAGGAGAAAAAAAGTTGTATTTAAAGAACAAGACGAAG
The DNA here is from genome assembly GCF_000710305.1 of Buceros rhinoceros silvestris. Taxonomy (NCBI): domain Eukaryota; kingdom Metazoa; phylum Chordata; class Aves; order Bucerotiformes; family Bucerotidae; genus Buceros; species Buceros rhinoceros. The sequence continues at coordinate 128,672 of NW_010421396.1, read as the reverse complement.
ATAGTATGCCTCCATAAGAATTTAAATGCATAGGGCCAGATAGCGACAGTTTGCTCATACAGCACGAAGTTGCTATTTAACATGCAAATTAGGTAATGTGGACTATCTGCTTTTGAAGTGCTAGATTTAGATTACCTTTCTAATTTTTGCTTATACTTTATTCCACTTGTTGCCCTAATTACTACCACAATACAAGAATTATTTGTGGAATCTGTTATTATTTAATTGAGGAAGGCTATCATAAGCTATCTGTAAGGATTGTAACTTTTAACTCTGATAAAAAATCCAGGTTTAAAACATGAAAACTCTAATATTCTGAAATTTAAGGTAAGAATTTAAGAATTTTGGGGGGGTTTCCCTCAAAATAAGTGTTTGAGTACTTTGAAACAACTTTACTTTGGCGGTGCTTTTAAAATTTTACACAAGCAATGGATGTTCTAAACCCTAAACTGTGTGCAAACAAACCATGGTACTTACATGTAAATCTTGGAGATTTAACTGGTTAGCTAAATCATGGTCTGCTCGAGTTTTTACGTTTGTTCATCCCATTGATGATATGGTAGCCCTGCTCAGTGGTGGATACACTTGTATACGAACAAGTGTATGACTAACTGTCATATGTCTTTCCCTGTCCATTCTTCCCCGGAGGGAAACATCGGATGGATATTTTTCAAGCTAATGGATGCTGGTTTTGTTAAGTCAGGATCAAAACATTGCACTTGTATTTTGCCTTGATAGGATTTTCTGTTTCTAAAATAATAATATAGTTTCCAATTCATATAGAGGTGAATTTCAGAGCCTTCAACAGTCTTCTAAGAAAGTGGTTTCCATTTCTAACCAACAATTGCTGTTGTTTGATTTGTGGTATTGAATGCCTGATGTATCTATTAAGTAATGTCAAGGTGATTGTGGGAACATCAGGTCTTGTTGCTTGGAAATACATATTTTCTTACACAAACATTTCAAAAAGAAAAATCACTTTTATGAAAGTTCATTAAAAGATAAAATTTAATTTTTAATATTGATCAGGTTATAGAAATAATTATTTTCTATTTCTTGTTTTGTTAACTAGGGACCATGTAAGGGATTGATGCTGAGTGAGTTCATACCCCAATAGCTGTAACAAACAGTGGGCAGGAGGAGATGTTTCTTAGGGGGAGCATGTGAACCTGGCCACTTTCTGCTTTAGCCCCCTCCTCCCTTTCTTAGTTTGGCAGGCAAAAGGAAATGTTGTCACCGGTGTTTCATTTCTTTGCTACAGCCTTCTTGAACCAAAATGGTCTGATTTTTCAGACTTCTTAAGTTTTCAATATTTCCCTTGTTCTATCAGATTTCAGCATTTCTCCCAAGGTTTATCTCTACCCTTGAAGGATTTGTGAGACCCCTATTTCAACTTCTGTTAATTTACCAAAAGTTTGCTCTGCTGTATAGAGAATCAAATTGTCACCACTGACATTTTTCAAGCCTCAGATGGGCTGTGAACACAAGCTCAAGCCTCAGTTTCGCATTGGTAAGGAAAGCTTCTTCCGGTAGAAGAGCTAAGATGTTTAAACTTGCCAAGTTGGATCATTTGGCTCTTGCCATAGCTGCTTCCGAGATCCTCAGTGTGGGTTTACTTCGGGAAGATCATCTAAGAGCTCCACAGGAGAACATCCTGCTTTTCTTTAGCTTCTCAAACCATGTCAGCAAAATTGAGATTTCCTGGGGCTATACCACTGCTGCTTAATCTTACCCAGCTGTTTAGGCTGGTCCTGCTCCAAGGAAGTCCTCTAGCGCTACAGCACACGCTCCAGTGCAAAGTTCCAAAATGTCACAACTCCTGCCTCTCCTAAAATCTTGGCACACTGCTGCCTGAACAGGGATATGGTGACAGGTAGCTCAAACAGACGTTTGTCCTGATATGTGTGACAGACTAGTGGCTGTAGGTGGATACCATAAAGGCGATGAATGCCAAGTCAGACAAACCTATCTGACACCACCCGTCACCATTTAGAATTATGCTGCTTTTCCTGCCCTCGTGCTGATATTGCCTGTCTGCCTGTCTTTCAGTGAGCAGTGGAAAATGGTATGGAAGAACAAAGATACTGATCCACTTACTGTTTCTTTTCAATGCCTTGATCTCAGAAATGAAAACTTGGGCGTAAATCTAATCTGCCAGGGGGTGTCTCAGAAAGAGTTTTGGAAGGCTTTTATGTCAGTCGTTAGGGTGCTTTGAAGAATTACCCATGCTCACCTGCTAAAATAAAATTATGTAATAGGCATTCCTAAAAAAATAATGGGAGGAATTATAAAATTCCTAAGTACACCCTAAAAAAAAAAAAAAAAAAAGGATAGATAGATTCAGAGGATGGTGGAAGCACTTCACCTCAGAAGTAACCACTTCAATGAATTCATCGAGGTCAGTGAAGATTACAAGCTTTGCTGCCAGTACTGGATCCTGAAACAATTCTTTTATACTGACAACTGACACATCTATGTCAGGTGCTTGTAGGTAAGATCATCTATATCTACCAAGACAACTTGAAGTTGACATGACAGGAGAAGAAAATGTACAGCTATGGATATACACTGTATAGAAAAAAATATGAAAATACGTCAGAGGATGGTTACAGATCAATGCTTCCTGTAATTCTTCAGGCTGAAACTAATTATTTTTGTCTAGTCCAGATCTTTTAATCTAAGAATTCACTGGACCATAATCTTATAAATAAGAAAAAGTACTAAATGTACTGCTTTTGAGAAGAAGATGTAGGAATTGCAAGGTAGAGTACATTCAGAGTTACCTGCTTGTATTACATATATATCAAACATATGCTTCAAAAGCCAAAAAAATCAACTATATAATATGGACCTTAACAGTGTAAAGGATAATTCGATGGAAATATAAAATGGATTTTATGGTTGCTAGGTTTTGTTTCACATTGCTTCTCTATCAACTGAAAATTCTTCTGTTGCATACCAGAGCAAAGGACCTGCAACATTTAAAGTCTGTGGTAGACTTCTGTTAAATGAAATCTGTCCTGACAGATGCTAAAAGAACATAAATTATTTAAGAAAAATGTTGCATAAAAGTTTTACTGAACTGAGAGAAAGAAAAAATTCCCATGACTACCTTCTTTGCTCTGAATAACGTCAATACAAGTGGCGACACTGAAATAGCTATTTGTAGAAGAGAGACGTAATGGAAAAAATCAAAAATCTCCGTAACTAGTCCATTCTTTTTGTGTTTTGGGGGTATGTAACTTTCAAGGTAGCTTAGTGCAACTCTTGTTGGTTCTTACTCATGTCAACTATTCCTGTGAAATCAGGAGAAATACTTGGTGAATAAGATTATCCATTTTCTTTTCTATAGCTTTTAAACTATCTTGTCATCTTTCAATTAATTTAGAATAGAGAAAAGAGAAATTATGAGAGTTTATGGCATTTGTGGTTTCATATATACACTTTGGTCTAACATGACCTTAGGTGCTATGGTAGTATTAATCCTGGATATGACTCCAGGACAACCGTGACAAGTGTAGTATGATCCAGTCCACTCTTCAGAATTTGGGAAACATGCTGGTCCAATGGTGCAATGAAGAGCAGTAAGACTTTCAAAGAAAGATAAAACACGTCCATAGAGAAAAAACCTAGGAGCTCAATCTTTAGCTTATGAAGGACTAAATTAAGAGTTTACTGGGCCAGTATCTGTAAATATCAACAGAGGAACAACATTTTGTTACATAGCCTTTCAATTCATTAGATAAAACATAGCTAGAACTAAGGGAACCTGCCACTAATTTCACTTTAGAAATGAGGAGCAAGATGAGGGCAAATTTTTTTGCAGTCAACAGAATTTACTCAGTAAGAATTATATAGTTTCATCATCGCCAAATGTTTTTTTCTAAAAGGGATGTTTTATTTCAAACTGGAGTTAATGCAAGGAAAATCTACATCCTGTGTTTTGCTGAAGATGAGACAACTATCAAAATATCTCATTTAACTGTAATGCCAATATAACTGTGGAATCCTAAGTATCATTTTAGATTCCTTCTTTAAGGCATGAAAGGCATCGATTTAAGATTCTAAGAATAATTCTAGTTCGCCAAAGGCTACGTCTTTCACAGCTGAAGCAGGAATCTGCCAAAGATGAAGGCACACTTTGTGTACCTTTAGTCCCCTGTTCTCACCTCCGGTCTCTATGCTTTGCTGGCATAATTCTGCTAGTAAAAGTTGTAAAGACGTGTGGTTTGTTCATTGGCATCATTCTGCTCTAATATAGGATCAATCACAATATCAAGTGTGAACCTTCAGAGGTTCTGTCAAGATTATGGATTTACAATCTGATTGCTGTTGATATTCCTTAATGTAGGTATTGAGATATTGTTCTCCAAAAACATTGATTTGTATACTTGTATGAAAAAGGTGGTCTCAGTGAGTTTCCCCATGTAGAATTATTTTGGCAGAAAAGTGCTAAAATGTTCTTGTTGACCTTTGTTAATGAAAGAAGATCTCTTTTCAATTCCAAAGTGGGCTTAGGCCGTATCAAATAAGGTTAACAGTTTTAAAAGGTCAAACCCAAGTCTACTGAAGTAATAAAAATATTTCTGTTGATCTGACCTTTACTTATTCATCCATTTTGGATGCCAGTATGTAAAAATGTTCGTATCTGAGACATTGCTAGTGTTGCAAGAAAGGGAAAGAAATTAAAATCTTCAAAATCCTTATGTGACAAATGTTTTCATGTATTTCTGTATATTAAGATGCACTTTACATTTTACTGTCAACAAGAAATTAGGAGCTGATTTTAGGCAGAGCAACTTCTGTGATGGGAAAGTTGAATCACCCTCCAGTTTAAGCTGGAGCAGATGTATGTGCTGCTGCTACAACTGTTGTGATGTAATTAGGAGAATTTACTTATTAAGCTAGTCTTAGCATATACAAATTAAAGATTGCTCAGAAGTTTTCAAAACAAATGAGAGACTCCACTTAATACAACAGTTGCTTAGTGCAGTCACAGAAATAGCCACAAAATCCTCCAGAAGTGGGTTGATGGGTTGTCATCTAACCATATTGGAGAGTATAAAAGAATGGGTGAGAAAATGAAAATGTGCTTCATGTTGAGATGTAGGCCTTTTCTTATTTGCCAGAGCCCAGGAACTATTCTGGAACTCAGGAAGACAAGGAAAGTCTATGGCCTATAGAAGAAGAGCAAGGCCACCCAAGACGAATACAAGTATTTTGCGAGGCTGTGCAGGCAGAAAATTAGAAGGTCCAAAGCCCATCTAGAACTTAATCTGGCCACTGGCATAAAAGACAATTAAAAATGTTTCTATAAAACATCAACAGCAAAAGAGGGCTAAGGAGCATCTCCAACCTCTGCTGGATCTGGGGGAAACATAGTGACCAAGTACAAGGAGAAGGCTGAGGTACTGAATACCTTCTTTGCCTCAGTCTTTAAAAGTAAGACCAGTTGCTCTCTGAGTGCCTGGCCCCTTGAACTGGACAACAGGAAAGGGGAGCAGAATAAAGGCCCCATAATCCAAGTGAAAATGGTCAGTGACCTATTGTGCCACTTACATGTGCACAAGTCTATAGGACTGGATGGGATTCACCCAAGGGTATTGAGGGAGCTGGCAGAAGGGTTCACCAAGCCACTTTCCATCATTTATCAGCACTCCAGGCTAACCAGGGATGTACCAGCTGACTGGAGGTTGGCAAACGTGATGCCGATCTACAAGGGCCAAAAGGAGGACCCAGGGAAACACAGACCTGCCAGTGTGACCTCAGTCCCACGGAAGGTTATGGAGTAGATCATCTTGAGTGCCATCAGGTGGCACGTACAGGACAACCGGGGGATCAGGCCCAGGTCAGCCTTATGAAAGGCAAGTCCTGCTTGACTAACCTGATCTCCTTCTATGACAAAGTGACCCACTTAGTGGACAATGGAAGCACTGTGGATATTTGTCTACCAAGACTGTAGTAAAGCCTTTGACATTATTTCCCACAGCATTCTCCTGGAGAAACTGGCTGCTCATGGCTTGGGTGGTTGCAGTCTTTGCTGAATGAAAAACTACCTGGATGTCTGGGCCCAAAGACAGGTGGTAAATGGAGTCAAATCCAGTTGGTGGCTGGTCACCAGTGGTGTTTCCCAGGGCTCAGTATTGGGACCTGTCCTCTCTAATATCTTAATCAATGATCTGGATGAGGGGATCGAGTGCACCCTCAGTAAGTTTGCAGACGACACCAAGTTGGGGAGGAGTGTTGATCCACTTGAAGGTAGGAAGGTTCTACAGAGGGATAAGGACAGGCTGGATCAATGGGCTGAGGCCAACTGTATGAGGTTCCACAAGGCCAAGTGCTGGGTCCTGCACCTGAGTTACAACAACTCCATGCCACACTTCAGGCATGGGGAAGAGTGGCTGGAAAGTTGCCCAGCATAAAAGGACCTGGGGGTGTTGACTGACAGCCAACTGAATGTGAGTCAGCAGCAAGCCCATATGGCCAAGAAGGCCAGTGGCATCCTGGCTTGTATTACAAATAGTGTGGCCAGTACTTGGCACTGGTGAGGCCACACCTTGAATGCTGTGTCCAGTTTTGGGCACCCCACTACAAGAAGGACATAGAGGTGCTGGAGTATGGCCAAATAAGGACAACAAAGATGGGGTGACAGCCAACTGAATGTGAGTCAGCAGCAAGCCCATATGGCCAAGAAGGCCAGTGGCATCCTGGCTTGTATTACAAATAGTGTGGCCAGTACTTGGCACTGGTGAGGCCACACCTTGAATGCTGTGTCCAGTTTTGGGCACCCCACTACAAGAAGGACATAGAGGTGCTGGAGTATGGCCAAATAAGGACAACAAAGCTGGTGAAGGGTCTAGAGAACACATCCTGTGAGGAGCAGCTGAGGAAACCTGGGCTGTTTAGCCTGGTGAAAAGGAGTCTGAGGGGATACCTCTCTCTCTACAACTACCCGAAAGAAGGTTGTAGCCAGGTGGTGGTTGGTCTGTTCTCCCAAGTAACAATCAATAGGACAAGAGAAAGGCTGGATATTAGGAAAGATTTCTTCACCAAAAGGGTTGTGAAGCATTGGAACAGACTGCCCAGGCAGGTGGTGGAGTCCCTGTCCCTGGAGGTATTTAACCGGCATATAGTTGTGGTGCTTAGGGACATGGCTTAGTGGTGACCTGACAGTGCTGGGTGAACGGCTGTACTTGATGATCTTAAAGGTCTCTTTCCAACCAAAATGATCCTGTGATTCTGTGATTTGTCAATGCCTGCATAGGGGAACAGTCGTCTCCACTGATAAGCCTCTGCAAATGTCATACAACCCTGCTTTATGCTTCTCTCTTCTCCCACACTTGCTATGCATGATTTTAAATTCTCCTATGGAATGGATTTTTCACTTTCTGCATGAAGAGTATCTATCTGTTGTTGTTGTCGCTGCAGTGCAAATAGACACAGTAATAAATGTTGACAGAATCCATAAATCAACAGAATTATAGCACTAACCAGAAAATATATGACAATTATAGAGGTTTGATAGTTGCCCTCCTTGGCCCAAAGAGCTAGACGTGATTGGGGACCTGAGTGTTTTTCTTGTTGAGAGGAGCAACCAGTGATGGACTCTATTGGCTGATGAGTGCCAATCTGGCTTATTTAGAGAAAAAGTGCTAAATCCTGTTTCTCTAAGTGCCACAGAAAAATGATAACCCATATCCTTGCTTACAACTCAAAGCCTACCTGCTAGAAAAATATCTGCAAAAAGGTTCTTTGTCTTGGTTCCTGGTGAGGCCACCCTAACGGTTTGTCTGTGCCTGTCCTTGGCATTTTTGCTCTACCGTTCTCCTTCTTGCATTTGCCATACTTCCACATTAATGATGTCTGTTTCCATTACCGTAAACAAGGAAGTGTGGAACGGCTCCAGCCACCAAGAAGAGTGGCTGGCATGGCCTTCAGTGTAGCAGGAATTCTAGTTAGGAAAGGCAAAAAAATAGAAGAAAATCAAGTCCAGCTTGTCAGCCACGATTCTGAGCCCCTTCACAGGAAAGGAGGGGAAAATACCCTTCCTCAGTTCATGAAGCTTATACCAAGCGCATATTTCTGGAAGAATCTCTGCAGCGCAGGAAGTTCTGGGTGGTAATAAAGGTGTTCATTTCTCTAACCTGCTTTTCTTGCGTATCTTGGCCTTTTGCCTTCCCTTCAAAGAAAAACACATGCTCTACTGCTGAGAATGCTTTATTAAGTCTTTGTAACACTTGTCCCGCTGCCTCCATGCACATACGCAGAAACGTTTCATTATCCAGTCCCTAGATATGTAATTGGGGCAACATTCTCTGGGGAAATAATATGATGTAAAATTTCTACTGAAGAGATTGCTGAGTGCAGAGTGGGAAGACTTAGTCACAGTTCTTTGAAATATTTCATGATACAGGAGAATTTTGCCTTTGCTCTTTCATTGCTTGTCTGCATTTGTTTGCAGGGATCACAGGGGTTTCTTTACTCAGTCTAATCTCTCCTTTTGCATTTTACATTAATGCAAATAAATGAAACCGCTTGGATTAGGGAATGATAGTAATAAAAATACCAAGAAATCTCATTGAACCTTTTGGATCTCAAAACCAGCTTCATTTAAGTGAGAATGAAACACAACAATAGCAAAGCAAAAATCATTAGGTTAAGTGATGTTATAAATAATGCTGCTGAGAGATTTTCTTTACGAGTAAGTGTATGGACACATCACAATCCAAAAACCTATAAATAGCTCTTCCAGCATCTTATAATCTTTCAATCACACTAACTTACAGTATTTACGCTTACTGCTTTATGGAATTATTTGTACGAGAGACAGATGGAGAGCTAGAAAGTAGGTTTGTTTTAAGGATATTACAGTGTGACAATCGCTGTGACCAGAACTGATTGTTTTGGGGTAGTAGGAGTTAAAGTGTTTATCTCTAACATGTTTTCTTTTTTTTTTTCTGTCTTTTTTCTCCACTCCCATCCACTTGTAAAGTTACATGTGGATTCTGTATTTATGGCAATTTGAGTGATGTGAAATAACTACATTAATATCCTCGAAGCCCCAAAATGTGCTAGTAGTTTTTTCCTCAGCTAATATGGTATGTCTTCTTTATGTTTTAGAAAACCAAGTTGAAAAGAAAAAGTAACCAGATGATAAAAAATATGGTTATACACGTTGGTATTCCAGCAAATTTATTTTCATTGTGTGATGATTTCTAGCTAGCCAGTCATTACAGATTTACTGTCCCATGAGTCTGCTATGCTAAAATACTGCTTGAAATGAAGATATTTTAGGAGTTACAACGTAAACAGGATTTCTTCTGAATGGTTGGAAGAGTTTAATTTGTGAAGTTCTTGTGAAACCGGGTAATACTTAAGCCCAGTCCATTGACTGAGTGACCTGGGTAGGGAGCTGAATTCCAGTATAACAAGAAAATGAATGAAGCAGAAAATACCCTGTCATCACCCTGGATAACCTAAAGATATCCTTTACTTCATGTCACAGGGGTGGGGGGTATGTATTCAGATCTACGTGAGAAACCTTGCACCATGAAACACGTGGTACTGCAGCTCCATGCAAATCCTCTTCTGGAGGACTCCACCAAGCCACTTCTGTTACCAGTTTGGGAAGAAGGGGCAAAGTGGGCCCAAGGCTGACTTTTGCCCCACACAGCTTCCTCCTGAGCCTAAGCAGTGGGGTTATAGTTTACAATACTACTGCTATAGTGCATTGTGAAACAACACTGGAAACAACAAGATTTAAATCCTTTTGTGCAGCACCTTTCCATACAGATATGCAGTTTAGCACAGAGAAGGGCCTGCTACAACCTGCAAGAAAATTCAATTTCTTACAGCATTTATAGTATAAACTAACTAAAATTATCCTTACTAAAAAAAAAAAAAAAAGAAAGAAGTGAATTTAAGAAGTAAGGATGATCTTCTAATTTAGCAAAGTCTGGGTTTTCAGATAAGGAATCACATTTGAGCTCCATATGACAGTTAAATGTGCCAAATTAAAAATGCCAGAAATGTCTAATTCATGCTGCAGACTAGTGATAGTATACAGTCATTATGCCAGTTAGATGAAAGCCATTTAAAGGGAGGATAAAATAGAGAGTGGGATGATATATGAAGACCATTTTAACAGTGCAACAGAGGAGTATGATCCTGTATTTTCCTGTAATGTGGAACCACACAGTTTATTTTAAACCTAGTAAACAGAAGCTGCAATCATTTACCTTATGTTTAACATCCATCTTTGGAAAAGGCTGAGGCCTAATGTTCTGATTTTCTCACTGATGAAACCGCAGCTGCAGAAATGGCAAGATGTCACACTGGAAATATGCTGTAAGGTTTCTTAGAAAGCGTGCTGAGATTGTCCACCTGTGAGCTGTGTTACAGAGCATCACCACGACTCTGTAAATAAATATCATCTGCTGACCCAGCAACAGGACCTGAAAAGGTGACCACACAGAAGTGCCCTAGGAAGGTCAAGGACTTTTGGATACCGTGCAGTGGTCCAGTCTGTTCTTCACAGACATTTGCTGGATGAAATGCCTTGTGGAACACAGAACCTCCCTCCTTTTAAGAACTGCATGGAGCTAGAGAGAAGGAATGGCATTAAAGACACAAAATAAGTCATATTAATCATCATACAATTGTCTCCCCAATGCATGGGGTCTTTTCCAATGGGATTTTGAATTAAGAAATTGTAGTTATAGATGAAAAAAAGGAGCTAAGAACTGTCTGTATATGAATCAAATAACATCACTCCTAGAAGGCACAGGTTCCACAGGGTAGTTTGCCCTATCTTCCCCCACCTTAGCCTGAGACAAGGAAAGCTGTCCATTACACTGCATACAGTTGTTTACTTAAGAGGAGAAAATTAAAGGAACTGTAGATAATTGTCCCAGGAAAACTGCATGTGTCCTTAAAGCTCTGCCTTTCTGCTTCCCTAACATGGGCCGCCCTGGAAAGCAGCTTAAACCGAGACTGTAGGTTTTTATTGCAATCCATAGACACATGAAGGAAACAAGAGTCTCATTGCTGCTCCGTTCGAGGAAGTGTAGGAAGGCAGGAGCCACTTGGCGTCTCTGTCATAACCCTGTCAGGATCCCTCTTGGAAATTTCCCTGCTGGTTCCAGGCGGTTTTATTCTTCACCCATCCCTCTGGAAATATCCACCTAAGCCATCACTCACCTGTTACAACAGGGATCTGTCAGCCCACCAGCAGACTGCAGAGCAAAGAAAATGAAAAGACAACAAAACTACGGAATTGATTAATAATAATTTGAACATGCGCAGAGAGGGGATGTAAACACTCTGTAGATAATCTGTTTACCACTTTGGGTTTCTTTCTAGACCTAGCAGTTCTCGTGTAAAGCAAGCATTTTGCTGGCGATGAGACACAACTCTTGTATGAAGTGAACAGATTAAACTGTTTATGTTCAACTGCTGAAAACACTCCAGAAATCGATGTCAATATCAGAAACCTTATTAGGTTTCAGAAGAGGTAGGAAAGCTTCAGCCTAATCGCAAGATAGGAGGTCTTCAGGCTTTTGAGAATGACATCTGAAGGGCATTTAGATTGTTTGCTATAAAAGGAAAGGGCAAATTTCCAGTACATATACAATCACTGGTAGCATTTATGTTGTCATCCTCTCTAAAGCAGTAACAAAGTGCACAAATGGTGGATGATTAGAGAGGTCAGTGAAGTGCTCCATTCAGCTGTAATTGTAGAGTTTTTAAAAATTCTTTTGACATCAGAAAATATCGTATGTTTTTTTAACCCAGCTTTTTGCTATGATTAGTTAATTCATGCAAAATCAGTGAAGAAACAGAATGGCAAATTAAAAGCAGTAAAACAGGAATGTCATTTTGCAGTAGCAATAAGTAATCGGCAAAATCAGTTTACTGTAAAATTACTGCTACCTGCCGGTGCCTAACTCCACAGGCTCAAGACCTCAGCATTAGTATTTTGTTTAAATTACTAGCACTCTGCAGATCTGGAAAGTGCTTTGAAAGAAGTGCTGCCCACTGCTGCCCAAAAAGTACACTTTTGCTGATGCTGCAATCAGTATCTTCTTTTTTCCTGTTCCCCCTACAACACTTCACAAGATTTTCTTATCTCGCGTAGAAAATCTGAATACACTGTTTTGCTTAACATATTTTTTAAGCTATCATTGCAACTCTATCTGGCAATCTTCCTACTAAGGAAATGATGCAATATCTTTCTCTCTAATAGTATTTGAAAACAAGTTATGTTTTCCATCTCATTGTTTTTCTGCCCAGGTTTCTTTGTTCTGAGTGCTTGATGGACATATACTTCCCAATTCTAAAGCAGATTTGCATTTGAGAATAACCGCATAGAGAAAAAGAAAAATGTAATCTGCCGCTCACCAGATAGGAGTTCTCCTTTCAGTAATATTCTTCAAAATAAGGAATAATTCTGATTACTCATAGCTGGTTAAAAGTGGTGGCATCCTTCAGTCTAAGTGAGTGGAAGTTTCGATCCAGGGACAAGGGAAGGGAGCCTCATGACATTGTCCGTTGCACCAAGTGCAAGTCAGCATTATTTATGATCTTTCTTGTTTCACTAAAATACAAAACTGAAACAGAGGGCAAACATGGCTGAAAGACGCAGAGCTGGGGAAATGAAAAGACAGTCCTGTGCTGACTCGCCAGTGTGAAGGGGGCAAAAAAAGGTCATTCTGATGACAAATAGATTAAATTTTATAGACCTCCCATAATTCCAGACCATGAGGGTGGCAACCTGGCATACTGTAACTCAAAGATGGAAAAAAAATATAGCAGGCTCAGGTGTAGTTTAGGATTTCAGAAAAGTATCTCTGTAGTACAGTCTTGTTTACACATCAGTTACACATTCAGAGCTATATTTGGATGATTTATCCTATGAACCCTACTTCATACTGGTCAAAAATGATGTTGAACATATCAGGTTGTAACTTTGACGTGAAAGGGTACATTCCCTTCAATGCACCTAAATTTTAGCATTGGGCTTTTGTCACTGAAGAGGGAGGATGAGGTAGTTCAACTGATCCCCAGACAAACATTTGTAGCATCTTCAATGCTGTGATGCCACTTAATGTTTGCAATCATTTCAATTCTTCAGCTAATGGTTGTTAGCTTGCCATCAGCAACCGTTAGGGTGGAGTCATAAGCTCTCTGGGGAAGTTAATATTGCCTTCTTGGGTTTTATTTTATTTCAGGACACCTTTTTTCAAAGATCTTTATTCTGTTCAGAATTTCAACAGAAGTCTAGGATAGGAAAAGGTTTTAAATAGTCATGTCTTGCCTGTTGCGAGATTTGCAAAGAAAATTGTGACTCCTTTGACTGCAGTGCATAGCACAAGGTTGTTTGTTCCCACCCTGCCACTGCCCCCTGTCTACCTCCTTATTGGTTACACTATTTTTTTTCGGTGTATGAGGTCAGGGCAATGCCTGACATACAAAAAGACTGATAGAAGAAACTGAGCTCTTGGATTAGTGCTATGACCACTGAAATCCATAGCAAAATTCGTACCAGCATCAATGGCAGCAAGAATAATCTGCAGGAAATTATTCAGATCTCTCTAAAGTCCTTCTGCGTATAAACCTTTGCTTCAGTTAGTGAAAATGTAGTTGTTTCCTTATCTCATATAATAACCATTATACTTCTGCAGGAGACATTTTACATGTGTTATTCATCAAAAAGGGAAATTGCAAAGCCCACTGGAACAAATAGGTACAGGAAGTTTCGTCAGGGTTGATCTTAGTTTAGCTGAAGTTCAGATCCAGTGTTGCAAAGTAGAAAGGGAAAATAGCTTTTGGTATTTCAGTGCTTTCTGTAAAGCAAAACAGATCATGGGTACACATAGCTCAGAACAGCCAACAGGAGTATTCTGCAGTATCTAACCACAACAGGATGTCTTAGGATCGTATACGATAAACACTTTGTGTTCTTATACATATACACCATTAAAACACAGTTTTGACCAGACCCTGATAGATATTCTAATTGTAGACAGTGTCGTAGCTAGTACCCCTTTGCTCTTTGTGACAGCTCTTTCTTCTACTATTTAAAAAAAAAAGAAAGAAAAGACAAAGGGGGTGGGGGGGGCTTCTTGCAGGTTTCTCTTGTTCTTAATTGTAACTTCTCCCTCGTACAAACAGTCCTGATTGTCTTCAAGTCCTCTTGACTCTGCACTTTTATACAATCTCCTTTTCAAAGTAAATGGAAAGCTACAAGGCTTCCAGCAGTATTAAATTTTGCATGGACATTAACTTGCTATAAAGGACATTTTTTCCAGATTTTTTGATGATTTATACTCTCTTCTAAGCTACTGCTGTAGTTTCCATAGTAAATGGTCTTTGATTTAGCTCATGGTTATCAATGAAAAAGCACCTGAAACACAACAGTGTTTCATATGTTGTTTATCAGCCATTTGCCAGTGACACAAGAACCGCAGGTGAAAGGAAGGATGACTTTCTGTACATTTATTTTCATTCCTGTGCATTCAAGCTGTTTGCCTTGTAGAAAAATCAGATGTCCTAAAGCTGATAAATGTGACTGACACTGTTGAAGACAGAGTGACTTCAGACATTTTCTTTCTGGTTTACGGTAGAGGTAGCAGCTGGTGGCAGCCATCATGCAGTTGTTTCCTCAGATCTTTGCTTTTCACTGTTTCCCTTTGCAGGTTCATGGGTCTGCAGTCATCACAAGTTACAATACTCTGTATTCTACACATCCTCAATCTACTGAGAATAGATTTAAGTATCTCTGAGGTGTGAATACAAATTAATCCAAATATTTCACCTTTCATTTTTGCAGCCAGACCCTGCGGGCAGAGATATCTCCATCCGACCGATCTTGGAGCACTGCGAAAACACTCACATGACAATTTGGCTTGGGATTGTCTACGCTTATAAAGGGCTGCTGATGGTAAGCATAGCTTGTTCTGTCTTCAAGCTGCTATTTACTGACAGGTATGAACTGAATTTTATTTGCTTTCCTGATGGCTGAGAGTTTAAAACTTCCTTGAATACATCTTTTATAATTGGACCTGCTCTGAAGTTCATTAGGTGGTAATAACGTAGATATATGCATGTGTAAAATAAATGAGATGTTAATAGCACTCAGGCTGTATACTGTAGAAATGCAATAGTGAAAGGGTGGGTCTATGAATGAGAAGACTTTGAAAATAAAGAAGCCAGATCATCTGAATTCCTTTAGGATCTCCAAAAAGGTGGGACTAGATTATTCTAGACATTTGCCTCTGAGTTGCAAATGTCCTTCAGGAACAGTTGCAGGAGATGCAAGATTAAGTTGGAGTCTTAGTCAAAATAACACTTCTGTTACAGAGGCCCATCTCCACAAAAGGACTTAGTTGCTAAAATGGACCTCAGGAACCAGAAATACTGAGTCATTAGATACTTTCAAAAAGAACAAAACAAACCAAATACAAAATCCAGAAAAACCACCAACTGTAAATGTGACTATTAGTGATTAAAAGTTCCTAAGCCTGAAGGTTTTAAAAAATGTCTGATTTTGACAGCATTGACCAGCTGAACACCTATCTTGAGTGGAGCCCCATCTGGATTGCAAACCTAGATAACCATTAGTTTACACTGCCCGAAGGGTTCAATCTGTTCGGTGTATTTGTAGCATGCCCATTTGTTAGGACGCCCATGAAAGACTGGGTCAGCTGCTTCCACTTGGCGTGCTTGGTGCTGCTGCCCTGGGGTAAGGCAGGGAGTGGGAGCTGCTGGTGCCTGGCGTACTCGTCTTCCTTCTTCATAGCGAATGACTGCTCTGCTGGCTGCAGAATCCTGCTGCTTTTCGTACCGCTTTTTTCAATATGAAAGGCCTTTAAATACACAATACAAAGTTCAAGAGGAAAGGATGAGAGCTTTGGGTTTTTTATTTCGAGTCAGTAGCTTTGGGGTCAGACCAGTCTGCTGGGGGGTGCCTTCAGGCAGAGAAGGCATCAGTGCCAAGTGTCTCCAGTTCCCAGGTGAGATGTCTGATCCTGGAGCTACTAGCCAAAAGGAGGCCTTCCCACCTTCCCATCTAAAAAAGAAAAAAAACCAAAGCCCACAGCTTTAGGTTTAGACACCTATTTTTCAGAAAATCTTCAAGCAGGGTGTGAAATCAAGACCTTGGATACACTTGATGCCCCTGAAAAGATCAGGAGTTAGCAGAGATTCTGTATCTCAGCATGCGTTACTGGGCAGCTCTGAGTGGTTCTGGGTTCACAGTAACCTCAGCATATATCATGGCATCGCGGGGTTTGTGTTCTGAGGGGAAGGACACCAGAATCTAGGAGCCATGACATTGACTGGTGCTGGGGCCACAGTTTGACAATAAGGTATAACTGTCATTGGCATGAACCATCAAGCTTCATCCGAAAACACAGCACACCACCCGACATTGTGGCAGTACGTTAGCAGTCCAGCTCAAAACAGATCACTGCAAATAAAAGGGAGTGAGGGCTGCTTCAAGCTGCCAAAGCCCCTGTACCCATCTGCAGGGCCTGTCTGCAAGTCCCCTGGGAGATTCTGAAATTCCTTTCTTTGTTTGATTCTTCCTTATCTTATAACTGCCAATTTCTTATTTTGTCTCTTTTTAAAGCCAAATCTTCCAAAGACATACAGCTAAACTGGAAAGCGTAGCTTTAGTACCCAGTTGCTGACAAGGTATTTAACTTTATCGCAATATTTACATTTTATGTGGTGATGGTTTGTATCTGTTAGGTCATTTATTTATCTTCAGGGGTGAAGTTCTCAAGCTTTCATCCCCTTTTCTAGTATATTACTTTATTACAAGTTTGACACATCTGTCAATAAATTCCTGCTCTTCGCTTGAGAGAGTAT
Source organism: Buceros rhinoceros silvestris (assembly GCF_000710305.1). NCBI lineage: Eukaryota > Metazoa > Chordata > Aves > Bucerotiformes > Bucerotidae > Buceros > Buceros rhinoceros. Next base: position 111,800 of record NW_010421396.1, on the reverse strand, counting down.
TTTTCACTTTGCGTACTTAAATATACAAGGTTTTCCTTAGGCAATTTATTAAAAGGAACAAGGGTTCCCATACTTTTGTTCCTTTTCACTCTCCTTGCATAGAAATTTTGAATACTTAATTTTGTGTTCTTCCAGGTAGAATTTGCCAGTGTTCTTAGGACATTTTTCTCTGTGGTTCTGTTTGAAAAATAAGCCAGTAAATGTGTTTGGTTCCAGTAGAGCAGTGTAAATGAACAAATCAAATTAAAATTATTTTAAAAATACCGAAAGATTCAAACAACTGGTGGGTTTTGGTTTGGGTTGGCTTTTTTTTTTTTTAAATAGCTTCAATAATGTTTTCAATTAAAAATTAAAAAGGGGAAATAACATACATTGAAAAAATACATTCCCAGGTAATTTTCTTTGAAGTTTCTTTCATTTTAGAGTTGTGCTGGACGGTCACCAAACTGCATCGGTTCTCACTAGTCCTTTGCCCTAGACTGGTTTCTTGGCACGTATGCTGGATTGTTTTCTACGAGATACGTGACTCAGTTTAAGTTTGCAAATGCCATTTGGCATTACTCACTATACTTATTTCAGGCACACAGTGTTTCATAACCACCAGTGAAATATACACTTCTTAATACTCCTGTGCCCTTTTATCACACAAATAACCACGTATGAAAAAGGGAGATACTCTTCTGAGTCAAATAGGTAATTGCTATGGTGAATTGTATGAGGACAACAGGATTGATGCATTTCATCTTATCACCAAAGATGTTTCTTTACACCACACATACTTCGGCTTCAGAACAAAAACCAGAACTTCTCACGTTACTCTATCATTTTATAAGGGTTTATCTAATACAAAATTCTGCAGTTTGCAATAATAAAATACTTATTCCTAGTTTACCATAGTTTGTACTAAACAGCTGGTATTGCTAATTGCAGTACAATGCTGTATTTACGGTGAAACACCTTAATGATTTACTCACGCCAGAATTATTTACAGTGACCTCTTGTCTCAAAATAACGAGAATACAAAAAATTGGGTTACCTGAAAAAGTACTTTTTTTTTTTTTGGCTTGAAGATATAAAGCAGTACTGTCCATTCTGATGATTTCAGTGCACTGATGCAGTGAATACAGCACTCAGGGCAGGGCAGGGCACAGAAGGGCAAGGACAGGGAAGGCAAGGCAAGGCAAAACAAGGGAAGTCAATAGTTGCCAGGATGCTCAGGTTCCTTCTGTATTAAAGTAAGCAAACATTAAAAGTCAGAGTCACGATTCTTTGATTGCCTTTGAAGGGATGTGAGGAAATGCATACTAACTGTATAAAGGCTTCTCAGGCATTGACTTCAGATTCCTCCGGATTAGTGACCACAGAATAGGAAGATGACCATCCTAAATCTTGCCTTTGTCATTTTATTAGTTTTTGTGACTCTGGCCAAGTCTCACCATACATAGCGGACTGAGGTTTTTTCCCATCTCAGGTTCAGCTCCTAAAAGGCCTCATACAAGCTCAAGGTCTGTCTGTGTGTACATGGTGACCATCAGTTGCACTATGTCTAGTTTTTTATTTCTGATGGTGTAGACACGGTTGAAAAGTGCCTTTGTTTATATATTCCAAAGAATGATAGAAATCACACCATCTTAAACTTGCCAGTGGTGCACAGTTAGTGAGTGCACTAACATCTTTCTGAGGGTTATGAATTATTTTTCTGATCTCAGACAGAGCAATACCAGATTAAGGATTGATTGGACTTCTCTAGAGCACTTGGCTTATTAATTACACACACACATTAGACTTGTCTACAGTTTGATTCCCCTCTTCTGATAACGTGTTTAATTAACATTCGACTCGAGGTGTACATACGTTGGAAAGTTCGTTGTGTTGCTGGCATATGATTACAGTTACCTGATATTCATCCACTGAAAAACAAGCTTTGAAGGCCAAGGTGTATTTTCAGTTTGACTGATGCTCTGCATATAAAATCTAACCTTTACTCTGTAAGTGTTAATTGAGGTTTTTTTAAGCTATAACTAGTATTGCTGATCAGTTTTTAACATGTCATCCTTCACTAACTTTGCTATGGGTGAAAACATCCATATTTCATGGTGGAGATAGCAAAACCTTATGCATATATATAGTGGTCCTTGGTAAAGGTCGCTAAGAATGAGATTTTTAATACCTTCTAATGATTCACATTCCCGTGTTCTGTTTTGGTCACTATAGCTGACATAATGCACAACACAAATATGTAACTGATTTATGAAGCCAAACAAAGTATTCATTCAACTAAAATGTATCTCTGGAATAAAGTTCAATCTTAGTTTCAAGTCCGAAAAAAACTCTGCTTCCTGAGGTTCTCTAATCACTGAGTTTAATTTGCCTAGCTCTGACCTCCAAACCTTGAACCTTGGTGAGTCTTGCATGTATGTTATTCCCTCTTTCTCTAAAAGGACCTAATGCCTTTATTTCTAAGCAAACTACCCTGAGTTTGGCCAAATTTCTGTGACTTTTCTAAAAATCTTACTGCTTTGTGAAAATTACATCTATTAATTGTTTACCATTCTCCACCTTTCCTTCCTCTGCATTGTTTACAGCCGTGATGTTATGGTCTCCTTCAAGTTAACATACAAATATGGGACAGCATTATGTTAGGAATTTTTGGAAACCTATCCTTATTTTCAGTAGCTTCTCATTAATAGTTACATGTTGAGATCTATCACCTAGATTTTAATCAGTTTAAATTTTTGTATTGACTTTGTAACATACTATTTTTATATAGCAATAGCATGCGGTATTAAGGCAAATACTGCTGAGAAATCTAAGTAAGCTGCATAAATGTAATTATCTTTATTCAGTCTTACAATCTCATTGAAAAAGAAATAATAGCATGTTGAATTATATTGCTATCTTTTTTTTTAATTGTCATTTATTGCCTGAGTTCATGTATCAACTATTTCATTAATTTGCTTAGGAGAGAAATTACCATAATGGCTCTGTAATCACTGAAGATGTTCCGCTTTCTCTTTTCCCATATGATCTCTTTATATCTTAAGTGGAGCTTTGCCAGAATTCCAACAAATATCAACAATTAAGTCCAGCAGTCCAGACAAGTTCTGAATCAATTCCTAAAGCTCCTGCATGCAAGTTACCAGATCGCTCTGATTACAACTGCTTGTCTTGACAGGGTTTTCAAGAGCTCTCTTACTGCGGGAATAGGCTGCATTTCACTGTTTTTGCAAGAGGTGAATGCATTGTTCCATCTCTATATAAATACAGGGCAAAAATATTCATTAAGCTTATCTCATCATGCATCATTACTATTGAATTTGTCACCTCCCAAGGAATGAATCATTATTAGGATTCCTTTTTCTCCATGTACATTTTTAGAAAACCTTATGAATTCTGTTAATGCTGCTAGCCATTAATTTTGTAATATATATTTAATTTCCCTTTCCACTATCTGTATTTTAGAACTTTAATTCATAATCATTATTATTAATTTCCTCTTTTTAACCTTTGTTACATTCTGTCTAGTCTTCGATAGACACACTCTGAGAAGCATTTACCAGCTTGTGCCCTCCAGGAGCAATAGGAGGAGAGAGCTGCATTGCAAATCCCAGCAGGCAGCCTTAAATATCAAATAGTCCTTAAACTGCACAGCAGTCTCAAGACTTAGGTCCACACAAGCGTAATGAAAAGCGTGATTTACATAACTGTGGAAGAATAACTTCTAAAGTTTAGGTACCAGGAGTAAAGAGCAGCTGAACTGGACTACTTAAAGTCTGTGTTTTTAACAGGAGTTCACAAGTTTCATATTCAAAACTTGTCCGGGAATCACAGAAATCTGGACCTTTCACTAACGATGTCTGCATCCCATTCCTCAGCCAAGCCATCTTAGGAATCTTCAGGGGTTTTACAGTCGTAAAAGTGAATCTTCCGTTTGTGCAGGTTGGCTGAGCCTAAAGAAGGGGAACAATAAGGAGAGCAGATGGAGGGAAAGTGAAGTGTCATGGTCCCTCAGGAAGGGTCTGTCTCAGAGGAGAAATTGTAATCCCATGGAACCCTGCAGGCACCTGTAGCAGGCAAACAAGCAGCACCTCTATGATCACCACTGACCTGGCAGCAGGCTGCAGAAAACTTCCAGTTTTTATCCATGTCTGAGTCTCAAAGATGAGCTGGGACTTTTGGAAAAGGAGACCTCTGTTCTATGAAGCAAATATTTTACTCAAAATGCAATAAAATTTAAGAACAACGCTCTCAAATTTATAGTATATCATTCTAAGGAAACCTACTTGCTGCGAGAGCCTCTCGCTTTCTTTAGTTATCATATAAATAAATATCCTTCTTTCATCTGGAAGATACTCAACCATTTTCCATGCTGTTCTCAATTATAAATGAGAATGGGCCAAACCATAACCTCCACAACAGAGTTCAAATGATTTTTTTCCATTATAATTGATATTTTAGATCGCTTTATAACTGCCTCAGCTATAAATTCATGCCCATTATTTGTAATAAGTGCTGGCCTCGTTTAAGTATGCTGGCTGTATTCCCAGAATAATGCTTTTGGAAGGGAATCTGTTCATACTGGGAGTAGTGGTGGAAATTGAGGGATGACCTTCAACCCTAGAAATCTCATTAATAGTTAATTGTAACAGGAGAAGATAGAAGTCTTCTCCATAGTTAATCAGGGCCTCATCTCTTTAAAATACGATAATAGACATGCACACAAGGATTCCTTCTACCCCTTGAAACAGCTCAGCCCAGCCCAGGCTGTTTGTCAGTTCAGGGGCTGGCAAGATGTAGATCACAGCTCAGCTGAGCTGCACACCACCAAGAGCGCAGGGAGTGCAGAAGAGGCAACTGCTGAAACAGTGGAGTGTCTGAGGAAAATAGGTTTGTATCCCAAAAAACGGTACCACCAGTGTACATCCCTAGTGCAGCCAGGTCAATACAGTGATCATTTGCTTCTGCAGAGCCTGTAAAGGAGTCTGTACATTCCCTGTTCTATCTGTGCACAGTGCCAGACCCAACAGCAAAGGAACTCTGCCTGCATCCTTCCTTACTTGGAAATGTCATCTTGGTTACCTGAGGGGCTCTGAAAATGTATCAGAGCATCAGCTGCTTCTCTGCACAAAGCTCGACAAACAGCTTACCCACCTCCACTGCCCTACCTGAATGGCTCTGAGACCCCTCCCATGCTCCACCTGGAGCAGCCCCTACTTTTCTTCCTGCACTTCTTAGGCTGCTGGAAAGAGCAGGGGGAAAGGGAAGGGACCAGGGTGAGGTGTGGGCTGTAGTGCTACTAGAGATGGGTAAAACAGAAGAGGTAGGTCTGCGACAATGAGGCAAGGGAGTGCCCTGGATAGGACCATGTCTTGCAGGAGTGTGTGGAGGGGACAGCATGGGAACGGTGCCAAGGAAGACTTGGGTAAGGATTGCAAGGGCAGCAGCTGCTGCTGTGGCTGGGAAGGGCCACCCCTTCCTACCTATCTGGATATGAATTGCAGGAGTGACAGCAGCATTGGAAAGTGGGTGAGCAAGAGGCTTGCTTGGACTAGGCAGCACCTCCAGCCTGCCACGCTCCATGTGATGAGAGTAGATGGCTAATCTGCCAAAGCCAGGTTTGCCTGTGAACGTGTGGCATGGTAACATATGCACTGTAGGCAAGAGAATGAAATAAGCTAGCAGACAAGCTCAGTGATGGGAGGGCAGAGCTGGCAGTTTGGCAGTAAGTCCTGGTTTGAAGTGGCTGGGTGAGTATGTAGGTGGTTGCAGCCTGCTACTTTCAGTGGGAGTGCAAAGCAGCTGAGTCACAAATGGTTGGGTTTGTTGCCATTGCTAGATGAGGTAAAAACCAAGCAAATAATCAAGGAAATTAGCAGTTATTAATGTCCAGTTGTTACTACAAGGTAAAACTGAGTACAGCAAACGTAAATCTGTCTGTTCCCAACTCTCTTGTATTTGACTGGCAACGAGTGTTCTCTAGTCCCGGTTATTTGCCTTTGAAATTTTTAATATTTCTTTCCCACAGGAAAGAAGTAGAGAGTAAATTTTCAATAGGCAACTCCAACTAATACCCAAATGGCATCATCATAGATCTCTAATTTCGTGGATTACCACATGGGTTGCAGTTGTATAAAATATTATCTCCGTGACGTGACAGTGGACAAATGTGATGGTCTGGGAAGAAGGGTACCAAGGTCAATGGGAGTGCACGTTTTTTCTTTCTCTTTCTTCTCTGTCCCTGCAGTGTGATCAGAAGAGGCTAGAAAACACAGAAACCATGTCTTGGGTCTTAGGGTGGTTCCTCTCTCTGTCCTTCCCTTATCTCTAACACCAGCTGCTTTCTGCCGTTCTTGCCAGGACACCATATGCTCTCACCGGGCTTTGTCTAGTCTGTAGGCAAGGTCATGAGTTCATTTATGGGTTTATTGTGTTGCCAGAATTTTTCTGAGGAATGAAAGAGAAAGAAAATAATTGTTTGCAGCAGTTCACATTGTAGGAAAATCTAATTAAATTTCAAGGGATGAAGGTGGCTGCCTTACACTAAAGACTTTCCCCTG
>NW_010421396.1:104435-105145 GCF_000710305.1 Buceros rhinoceros silvestris | reverse complement strand
GAACTGCAAAAGCATATTGAAAAATAACAAAGGGGCTAAAACTTGAAAGAAAAAAGCAAACAAAAAATTGCCACAAGAATGTTTTATGCCAGAAATCATTAGACAACTGCAATTGAAAGGCCATTACCAACTCCCACTATAATAAGAGACATTATAATTGCAGTCTGAACAACTAGGGTGACACTTTCTACATTGTATATTTGTCTCCCATGGGATGCATCTTGGCACTGCTCTTTATTAATGTAGGTAATAATCATACAATGAATGACTGGATTGATAAGAGTATATTGAGAACAGCTGCTAAAAATAGCTAAAAGAACAATCCACATTATATCTTTACTGGAATCCTTGCAAACAAACAGGCAAGACTGTCTCTAAAAATTACTGAAAGTATAAAATAAAGATAGCCACTGAACTTAGAGGAATATGTTCCCATCATGACTCATTCCAAATTTCACGTTTTTCTTGTGAGAGCAGGAATCCGTCCTAGTGAGCAAAGAAAATCACACAGGTAATTAGACATTGGTTAAAAGGTAGGTGTATATCTCTGTATTGTATTATCACCTATATTTGTCAAGTTAGAAAAGACACCAGTTTAAAATTAATGCTTTTTCTGGATGTCAGCCAATTCCTCTTATAATTATCACCTTATTTTCTTCTTTTACCATTTCAGTTATTCGGGTGTTTCCTAGCCTGGGAGACACGAAATG
>NW_010421396.1:94610-104301 GCF_000710305.1 Buceros rhinoceros silvestris | reverse complement strand
TGCTTTGAATGATAGCAAGTACATCGGAATGAGTGTATACAACGTGGGGATAATGTGCATTATTGGCGCTGCTGTTTCATTCCTTACACGGGACCAACCCAACGTGCAGTTCTGCATCGTTGCTTTAGTCATAATATTCTGCAGCACCATTACTCTCTGCCTTGTGTTTGTACCAAAGGTAGGTGAATTTGATTAGCATAGTCTAGATTTTTTTTCATTCTGTTTTGTAATTGTGGTTTAATATGTAAAAGTTCATTGCCTTTCCAAGTACAGCAGATGAGTGCGAATTCTAAGCCAACCCCATCTATAATCTCTTGTTTCTGGATCCTGAGAGAAAGAGCAAAGAGGTGAGATTCTTGGAGAGTGTGGAATGTGAAGTTATAGGAGTGTGAACACATGATTTTCTAATGCCTATACCTTTACTGGATCTGTGACCGTGGAAACAAAGGTTGGTTTCTGTAATTTCAAGGGAAGAGTCTCCATTTCCAAGTTGTAAGAATTTTTTGGAAAGGGTGGTAAGTGGGGATTAAGGAGGGACAGGTCCAGTTGTCCCCTCTGCCACGTTTCTTAGGTACCCTAAGCAATGTAATCAGGTTCTCTGCTTCCATACCTACAAAACAGCAAGACCATTTTAGTTCACTGGCATGCTGTAAGGTCAGCTATGTTGAAACTTCTAAGGTATTCAAGTACGGTGGTACAACAGGCTTTACTGGTACTCCAGAGGAAAACTGTATGTATGCTGCAAATGCTGATGCTGAAGATCATATGTATTAATGGGTGTAGTAATCGACTAAGTGAGGCACACACTGGGAGGCTTATGGTTTCATTTCTTGTTGCTCTCTCGAGCTCTGAGAATGTGTTTGATGCGCATTGTTCGAAGAACTGAGAAGACACTAACCCAACAGAGAGCTGGAACTTGATGATTTCCCTTGCAGAGTTAAGCTTTAGACATGACTATGAGAGGTGTTGAATGAAGGGAAAACTGGTTTCTAAGATTAGTTTACCAAAGGCTCAGGTTCTGGAGAATGTATTTGATATTTTGAAGTAAAATGTGTAATTGTATTCATTTTAAGTGACTTGCATAAACATAGCTTATCACCCCAGGTCAGATGCACATGCATGTGGATGTCTGCAACATTTGCAAGGCAAGAGTCAAGATGCAGGTCCTTTCACCTCTGGAATCTGGTTTTAGGTTTTTCAAACGAGTAGTGATAAGTTTGTGACTCTTTACTGGTCCATGTTCAGTCTATGTATTGAGCAAATTATAATGAACAGGTTCTGGTGTTAAGTGGCTTCCCTGGTGATGGTTCTAACAGGGGCACCAAGAACTGTATGTGTGAAAGGAACAAGTTAATAAATTTATCTCAAAGTGTTCCCCCGAAAGAAATTAGAGGCACAGACTAGCTATAGAAGCCGACTTCTGGTTTGCAAAAAAGCAAAGTTATTCTCCAGGACTGACTAACCAGGACATTTTTACAAATTCTGCAATTCACTTCTCAAATACTAAAAAACTGTGCAGACATGTATGGTCTTATTTTTATTATGGATCTTAGGGAAGAATCACAACTTCATTCTAAATTAAGGGATCATTCACAAACACAGCAATGGAGGGTACTTTGAAATACTGCAAGATTCAAGTGTATGAAAATGCATATTAAAACTCTGATGCCAAAAATACCTCCACAGAATGTCAGAATTCTCTTCAAAGAGAAAATATTATTAATGCTGTGACATGCTCTTCTGCCCCTTTGCTTTCATGCTCCTTTCCCCTCCTTCTCTTCTGCTGCCACAGGCTCTGAAATTACTTTTCTGTTTCCTTTTTTAACCCCTTCATCTGCTCTTCTTTTAAACCCCAATTACCCTGTCCTCATTTTTCCTCTCACTTCTTTCTAATCAAAATACAAACCTGAACTGTAGCCTTCTAGCGTGAAGTACTTCATCTCGTTCCATGTATTCTCATGTTTCCAAATGCTTAGCTATTTCACATTTAAAATGGTCATTGGCTAAATTACAAAAAAAAAAAAGGTTGAAGCAGGAGCTGGAATGCAGCACTTCTAATGCCCATGTGAGTGCTTTCACAGCTGGAGAGTTCTTCTTGCACTCATATATTTGCCCTACGTTTCTTCTCACCACATTGTGCCACGGTTACAGCAGGATGGCTGGCAAGCACTCGCTCCTGTAGCCTACTCCCATACAGGTTTTACAAGGTCCGATACCACCTAGTTTGTACATGTAGGTAAGATGTCAGTGTGAGACAGGCACCAAATCTCTTCCCTTAACAAGTATGCAGCCAATTAGTACAGTTTCGGCTAGACAGGAATATTGCTGGAGAAATACTAAAGCCTGTGTCTCATCAAATGTGGGGGATGATAATGCAGACTTGAAAGATTGCACTTTTTCATTCATTAAACTGTGGCCAGACAGATGGAAGCAGTAATGTGGTTTTGGACCAGGTGAGCACTTCTACTTCTCTGCCATACAGAGTAGAACACGTTCCTTTCAACTGATCTTCAGCAGTCTCCTGGGCCAACAGTGCTGGAATTCGGTTGTGCCCCACAGCCCTTTTATGAATCTGAATAGGCAACTCTTCAGTGATGTAAGCAAACTAGGGAATGAAACATGACATTTTTCCTTTGCTTCTTGTCAGCTCTAGTAATCTTATTTACTTATAACATGGCAATTAATATACTTCTTCTGGTAAATGTCCACTTCTTCCACTGACATTTCATTCAGCACCAAGTGCCTCAGAAAAACACGAGGAAAATCTCATCATAGAGCGTAATAGATCAGGGGAAAAGCGTTCATTACTCTCTCCATTTAAAGGTATCCTCAAATAGAGATGCTGATACCCATTACACTGCATCCTGCTTACAGCAACTGTAGACATTCTTGGCATCCCATCAAAAAATGTCCAAATATTTTTAAACCTGTTACAGATTTCTGGGTTCAAAATTGTTTTGTAAAAGTGATCTGCAGAATTCAAATATGCATTATGTATTTTTTTTTCCTCTTAGAAGTTAACTGCTACATCTAATTATCTTTTTAAGGGCAACATGTCTATAGTATTTTTCATCATACTCATAGCTTCTTTAACAGAAGCAGTCCTAATATGCATGCTTTAAAAGAAGCATCCTAATCCATGTTTATCAAACTTCCATGTCCTTCTGTTCTTTTCTGCTCCATCCCTTTCGAGGCAGAACACTGTGCTCACTTCTAGTCATCCACTGGGTGCATACTATCACTGGCTGCAATGGCATTAACACATTACTTCTGATTCAGTTTCCCGTAGAGCAGTAAGGCAGTTCTAGGGGGCCAGGATTAAAACATTAATTTTCTGTGTTGGTAGCATTTTTTGTCTGTTTGGCATTGACTCTTTGTAGATATTCAACATTTAGACTTTGTCAAAATTGGAACTGCACATATGTAAGGCAGCAAGACACAAGTTCCACTGGTTTTATGACTAGAAAAAAAAAGTTAGAAAGCTCATCTAACCTCATCCCTTGTACAGTGTGAGCCAACAACATTGCCCATGGACTTTTCCATCTAATCCCCACCATGCAGATGAATTCATTAAGAGTGTATCTCCTTGTGGCAAAACACCCAGTCTTCAGCTACAAACTCCCAAATGAAGATGACTCAACTGATGGATGGCTGTATTTCTATCTTACATTCATTTTGAACTTCGACCGCATCAGATTGCTTTTATCTTGTAGCACTTTTGCCTGCTAAGTTAAGAAGCCTTGTAATTAACATTCTTCACCTTTAACTTCGTTTTAATACAGTTTTTGGTCTGGGAGTCAGATACATCAGTCATTACAACCAGCCTAATTAGAATCAAAGAAATGGTGAAAAGAGAGGCAGGGAGCTCTAGGAAGACTCAGCTACAGCAGCTTACTCAGGGCCTTGAGCAACTGGGTCTTGATTATCTCCAGGGACGAATAGTCCCCAGCCTCTCTGAGCGTCTATAGCAGTGTTTCATCATGCTCACAGTATAGAAAGTTGGGGGGGGGGGTTTTCTGATGTTTAAATGAAAATTCCCGGTTTTCAGTTAATGCCTCTCTTCCTTTCATTGCACACCACTGAGCAGAGTCTGGCTCTATCCTCTTTACTCTCTCCCTTCACATATTTATACACATGACTAATGCCCCGTCGATCTCTTCCATCTCATGGCTAAGCAATCATCAGTCTGTGCTTGTATCGTAAAGGCTCCAATACTTTTCAGCATCTCTGTGGCCCTTCCCTGGGCTTTCTTCAGTACGCCCACATCTCTCTTCTACTGGGGAACCCAAACCTGGACACAACACTCTGGGTGTGCTCTCACTAGAGCTGAGTAAAAAGGAAGGATCACCTCCATTGGCCTAGGGTACTGCTGGCTAACATTCCACTTGTGGTCCACCAAAATCCCCAGTGCCTTTATTGAAAAGCTGCTTTCCAGCCAAGCACCCCTCAGCCTGTTTGGGTGAATGCATGGGATTTCTTTGTCTCCAAGGGCCAGACTTGGTATTTCCCTTTGCTCAGTTTCAGGAGATGCCTGTTGGCCCAGACCTCCTGTCTCTTGATATCCCAACTCAACAGCAGCATAATATCTGTTCTATCGACCCGTCCTCCTCTTTAAGGATCATCTGTAAACTTGCTGAGGATGTGCTCTGTCCTACCATCCAGATCACTAATAAAGATATTAAACACTATTGGTCCAAGCATGAACCCCTGAGGTACAGCACTAGTGACTGGCTTCCACAATCCTCTGAGCCTGGTAGTTAAACCAGTTTTCAATCCACCTCACTGACCACTTACCTAGTCACTTCATCAGTTTGACTTGAAGATATTATGGGAGACAGCATTGAAATATTTGCCTAAGTCATGAAGAATAACTCTCTTCCCAAATCTACCAGCCCAGACATCTTGCTGAAGAAATCTATTGGTTTGGTCAGGCAGGATTTCCTCTTTGTAAATCAATGAGGACACCTTCTAATCACCTTCTTGCTCTTAATACATTTGGAAATAGTTCCCAGGATGATTTGCTGCAGCACATTCCATGGACTGAGGTGAAGGTGACCAAGCAGTATTTAACCAGATCCTCCTCACCTCTCTTGAACACAGCTGTGATATTTCATTTCTTTTAGTCCTAAGGACCCTCTCCCAATCAACATCACCTAAATGTAATTGAGAGCAGCCTCGCAATGACGTCAACCAGCTCCCTTAATCAGTCCTCAGGGATGCACCTCATTAGGTTACATGAACTTGTGTTCAATTGCTTTAGGGATCTTCGGGATCTGGGATTTCTGAAGGTATAAGTTTAGCAGTAAAGACTAAGGTGAAGAAGGCATTGAGTACCTCAGCCTTCTGCTTTATCACCTGAAAAAGAAAATTTATTGTCTTCAAGCATCATTCTGATCTGAAGTCTCAGTGTGTGTCACACAACAGGGGCCAAGTGTTTCAGTATAGATCCAGTCAGATCTCTCTCTATGAGAAGATACGTCTTATTTCATGCCACTGCAGCTGCAGAACAGTTTCATGCTCTGAAGAACAAGAGGAACCGATTCCAAAATGGGGTTATGCCAGAAAAACTGGCTGGGATGTACTTACAAAATGATTGCCCTTTCTCTCTTTTCAGACCTCAACGCTTTTTTTTTCTTAAAGAAGGAATATGTCCTTTGAAAGTATAAAGGTATTAATGAAGGAGAAAATATGTTTGATGAAATATTAAAATAATTTTTCTGTAATTAAAATCCAGTTAAATATATTTTAAATGAGTTTTTAATAATTTTTTTAAACTTCTCTTTGCAAAATGATTCTGTAAAGTTATTCAGAAATCATCTCAAGTACTGCAAATGGCTTACTTTCCAGAATTATGTACTTGAAAGGCAGAAAGGAACTTTCAATATTGTGAGATACAAAAGAAATATCTGCAAAAACAAAAACATGGACAGGATTTCTTAAGGCCTTTAAATGTTTCAGCTCATCACACTGAGGACAAATCCAGATGCGGCCACACAGAACAGACGATTTCAGTTCACTCAAAATCAAAAGAAAGAAGATTCAAAAACATCAACATCAGTCACCAGCGTCAATCAGGCTAGCACATCTCGACTAGAAGGATTGCAGTCAGAGAACCACCGCTTGAGAATGAAAATTACAGAGGTATTATTCTATATACTGCCTAGGCAATTTTTAAATTATTTGTTGTTGCAGTTCTGTAATCTGCTTAAATGTTGACTGCTTTTTAGAGGAAAAAATTAGCTTTCCCTATAGAAAAATGTTTAAATAATAGGAAATAGATTATCCTTATGAATAGCTAATTAATACAGCAAATACTGAGCAGGTGTGAAGTAATGCAAATGCGCCCTAGCAAATTAAAATGAAACTTCCCATATTTATTTGGAACAGGCAAATTACCCTGCTGCTTCACATGGGTGTGCTGAGCACCACAGAGCAATGGCTCAGGAAGCACAACCTTTACACACAAGTGTAAGAGAGACCTGCAGCCCCAGGGGCACTTGAGAGCTGTCTTTGTTCCTGTTTATGGCTGAGTTCAGAGACAGCCACTGCTGTTATTCCTCAGCCTCTCAAAGAGATCACTCAAAAACTTGCTAGACAGGTTTTTACATCTGCCATGAAACACAATTATGTATTTTCTTAAGGTAAAAAAGACTTTCATGGTCATGTAAGCTGACCCTTTTGGCCCAAAAGCCATGATGGTTCTTCAGTCTCTACTGAGACAAAGGCTAAGTATGCAGAGTGCACGAATTCCATTTGAGCTATAACATGTATGTTTTTAACTATGTCCCTCCTTGCTCGGGGGACCCCAAACGATGATAAATCACCCTTGATTTTGAGATTGAAATCTTACAAAAAAATAAAACCAAAAACCCCTCTTCTTGCCTAGCCTGTGAAGTATTCTTGTAACGTGAAGAAAAGGTATTTTATTGTAACCATTGCTTCTTCATCCAGATCTTAACTAACAACAATTGCCCAGGTAACCAAAAGGTGTTTACTCAGACTATCAAAGACCTTAAAAGCAAAAGTTGTCTCTACATTGTTGAAGAAACTTAGGTCAGCTTTGCCAGGTCTCTTTAATGTGAGAGCCAGTTTTTAATGAAGGCTCAGCTGCCTCCTGGCTATTTCAGTTTCTTTATCCTGCTGTAGTTTATTGTACTAAGCCTCCTAACTCAAAAGATCTCACCCTGTGCCTTGCAAGGCTCATGACGGTGATCACAGGTAAGGCTGGCCAGGGTGACTGAGCCACATCAGTGCATGCAGGGCCCTGCTGGTCTTTTAAGACTTTGCTTAAATAGATTAAATTAAATACCCAGAATGAGTGGATCCAAATAAGAGTTTATTATTCATTATCCAGGAGATTTGGAGCATGCCTACCGTACCTAGCAGCTGACTCACTTGCTTACCTACCTTGAGTTGCTGTGTCCCAGTTCTGTAAGGAAATAACGTAAATCTAAATTCAGCCCCTTTTAAAATTCAGTTTAGCCAGTAGTGAGAGAGGTGGGCTCTGGACACTGCATCCTGGACAGCTGTTCACAGAGAGCAACCCAGATCACCGTTAAGATTCTTCTATCTGGTTATTTTGTAATGGGGCTGTAGCCAATTGACTACAAGTTAGCCGTGGGGAGAACACCCTGTGTTCAGCTGGGTGATAAAAGCTAGGGGTGTCCCAACCCAGCATTTGTGCTGTGGTTCTTCCAGTCAGAAGACATCTGGTGCTTTTCTCCCTCTAGTCTTAAAGGAATGCTTTTGGAAAGAAAGAGGATTGAGGTTTTTGTTTCTCCCCCCTTCTCTTATTTCCATTTTTTCCCCCTCTTGGAAATCTATGCTGGCAATGGCAGTTTAGTGCTTGCTGTTAGATTAGACAGTTTAAGTCACAAACATGGGGGTAATTTTCAAATCACAAAGGTATAGAGTGTTCTCAGCCCCACAATTAAAAACTGTCAGTTGTTTTTTTCTAGGAAACTTCAGACAGACACACAAACAAGAAGTCTAACAGGAGTCTGTCTCTATAGAGTCTTAGTCTCTATAAGAAAGATGAAAGTAGTAAAAATAGTCTTTAGGAAAACAAAACATTCCCAGTAGAGTTGACTGCAGTCATTCACACGGCTGGACGTGCCCCTGGTGCCAGAGTTCACTTCTGTGTGATAACTTGATTGACTCAAGAAAGTGTTTGTACCTATGAATGCCACATTGTGTGCATCAAAAATACGTAGTTGAGATGTTTTCAGTCTGGGCATTGTAATGCCCATTTCTTTCTCATTCAGCACTACATCTGAGTTGCTTAAAGTGTCAACTACTAGAGCTTAGTCTTCTCATATGCCCTGTGTGCAGTATCACAGCTGAACATGGTTTGCTACTTGTGTTATTATTTTTAGAGGCAGTGTTGCAGCACTATAAGAAAACTATTTGGCACAGTGTGCCAATTGCATTACCACCTGCCTTCTAGTCTAATTACAGAAAGCTATGCCATTCCTGCCGATACCTGAAGCAAAGACTCTTGAATTTTTATGGATTCAGACTCTTTCTGTTTTGCAGCTGGACAAAGACCTGGAAGAGGTCACAATGCAGCTTCAGGACACTCCTGAGAAAACAACATACATTAAGCAGAACCACTATCAGGATCTTAATGACATTCTTAGTATACGGAACTTTACAGAGAGCAAAGGTGAGACTTAGTAAAATGCATGAACAGCTTAATTCACCAAGATTTTGAATAGCAATCTCATTGGATTGGTTCCAGAGCACTTAGACCTTGGTAAGACAGAGCTTTAAATGTTTTGGTTGCATTACAGAAGGCATGCAGATTCATATAATAAGCTATATCCTACCCACTGAGTAGTGGGTATATCGCTGTACGTATGTCTTTTACTGTATCCTCTACGTGTATAATACACATGGTAAAGCAGGAAACTTTTCAAAGCGTGCTGGGTTCAGAAGTCGTGCTTTCTGTACTGCATGGAGAGAGGGAAGTCATAGAATGTTTCAGATACCCTGAGAGTTAATTGTGCCAGACTTCAGCAGTAGGAAGCCCAGTTTAATAAGGGCTTGTCTAAGTAGGATGTAAAAATCCTGCTTTTAGACACTGCTATCAAGCACGTAGAAGAGAAGCGTGTAAATATTTCAGTGCTGAATTGGACTCTAAATGTGGAATCGAAGGCACTCATGTATGAAAATTCTTCCCTAGAAACTGATAAAAAAGGATTTCATGACAACTGTAATATTCCTAAGTTGTTCCTACTGTGTCTCTTGCATCGCTCCCTGAAGAAATACATGTGAAAGAATTGCTTCCATTAAAGCTATTTTGCTTTTGGGAAGCACTAAGATCTGGTGCATAGTGCAATAAAGAGCACCCAGCTTCCATTTCTGATTCCAGAATGGATCTACTTTGTGTCTTTTGGCAAATGACTTTGTATAGCCAAATATTACTATAATGTGTGAAAAACTAGTTGCCCTGTGTTGGGAAGTTGTCGACTTGCATGTTTGTTGCAATACTAGGCTCAGGCTTTGTATTAATATGGCAGTGTAAGCTTGGTTAAGTGGAACAGAAGCTGTAAATATAGTTTTTGGAGAATAATTTTAGAACAACAGCAACAGTTCACATATCCTTTTGAAGTATATTGAAATTTTGTTTGGATAAGGTTACTTTTTCATGCACCTTTTGTTTTAGCCTGGATATACACTTGGTTGTGTA
>NW_010421396.1:90276-94479 GCF_000710305.1 Buceros rhinoceros silvestris | reverse complement strand
GGTGGGGGGGAGGGGGAGGGGGAACTCTACTCTCTCCGTAGAGTTCCCAGTGTCCTTTTTAAAATTAAAAAAACAGAAGGGTGGAAAGGAGGAAAAGGAAAACGTAAATAGCTGCTGGAGGCGTGTGATTATTGGGCTGAGATCAGCAGCAAGAACTAACATCAGTGAGTGGGATGAGGCAGTTTTACCAAGCGTTTGAAAGGAACACATAGAGTGTTCCACTCATGTCAGATGCTTCAGGAAAAATGATAAATCATGAATAATATTTCAAGCAGAAAAGATACATTACATTGCACCAAATACCCATCTGAGTTTGGGTATGAGAAATAAAAATGATTCTCAAGAGATACACTGGGTATAAATTTAGGATGGGATGCTTCCTGCAGCAGGTTGCACTCCATTAGCAGTGGGATGCTGGCAAAGAAACCAAGGAGAAAATATAACCTTTCTGCACTTACTTGTGGCTATATCTACAAAAGACATCAATGCCTAACTGCTGCTTTGAGCAGCAGCATCCAAAATTGTCTGTGTTCCTAATTCTCTTCCAATACAGTTCCCCAACTTCCACGTTTCTGCAGTGGGTACATACTTAAAATCACCTGGAAGTACAGAGCCTTAACATACTGAGTAGTTTGGAGCTATGCATTGTCAGGATTTAGGGGCTAGATATTCTTCTGCATACTGAAGTTGCTGGACATAGTTTTCTGAACAGACCTATCACATAAAGCTCCACACCAAAGAGACAGGGGAGGGGCACGAAGGATGTTTTCTCTTGACCATCTTTATATTGAATAAGTTAGAGCATCCATTCACCTGGGAATGAGGAAGACTTGGATTCCAATTTGCAGCAGGTGTTGGAAGCTTGGTCCCACACCTGCTGGTGAATGCCCCAAGCATGAGTATTATGTACTATCCTGATCCTGACTCGAGTGACATCAAATATTCATTCTTACAGGCTCTGAGCCACCATGTTCAACAACCCTTGCTAGCCTTTTTCTGTCCTTCCATTTCTTCTGCCTCTTGTTTTCTCTTTCCTTGTTTCCCTGTCCCTTAGCTATACATCTGAATCTCCTCTCTGTTTCTCTCACCACATCCATTCTCAATAGTCAACCCATGTGCTTAATTTAGATTTGCCATTCCAATCAAAATAACAAGGCTTTGGAGAATTCATGCTGCCGAGTCACTGCTGCTTCTGTGCAAATGTGAAGAGACATCATTTAAATGGTACTTAAAAAAATTCTGTCCCTTACAGCTACAGGAAAGCTAACTCTGACATAACTATGCTTTCTGTAGCTATGTATTTCATGTAACTTTCTGTAAATGAAAGTACAGAACCTTGAAATTATGCATCCGTGCTAGTACTTGAGCAAAGCTTTGGAATTGTAAATAATATATTAGCATGACCTCGACGTGACCATGTCTTTCACGTCCACCGTGCAACTGGGGAAGCCAGTCCAATGTTGTTTTTAAGGTGATGCAAAGGTTTGTGCCTATACTTGAGCTGAGAGAAAGGGAGTAGGACAGTGAAGAGAGATGCTAAAAATAGCAGCTGACTTAGAGCTAAAGATCATAGCAGATCATTTGCCACATTTACATTGTGGACAAGGCTGAATCCTGTATCAATCTTCTTTATAAAATATCTTGCTGTTCTGAAAGAGTTCACATAGAGAATGCCATGTATGTATCCCCATTGCTATTGCTTACACAAATTCAGAGCACTGCACTTCAGATAATAACACAGGACTTATGCAATGCATCTCGAACAAGATCTAATCAAACTTTAATGTCATAGTACACGTCAGAACACTTCTGACTTGTACAAGTTATCCAGACTTAAAATTCCGGACTCCTATAGCCAAGTGCCAAAGGATTCTTCCCTTCCTTCCCTACCACCCTCATTTACATCCAATATGGATTTAGAATGCAAAGATTAAATTACTTTATCCAAAATAGGTAGAGACAGCTGTGCACTCCTATAACTGCCTGACCTCAGGCAAAGTTTCATAACTTTGGGATTCCTGGTTAGTTATTAACAGCAACAGCTCCTGATGTAACCCAGGAGCTCTTTGCTGGCACAGGGACTCTTTTACAAAACATTTCAGTACATCTCATTTAAAGAGAGATATAATCGGAGACACTCATCTCCTGTTCACAAATGCATAATGTCCCTGAGACATCTACAGCAATTGTTTATGTAAGAAAAGCAATTAGGAAAATGTGGTTTGTAGTTTACAGTTTGATTGCTTTTTTTTTTAATGCAGGCTTTTGTCTGCCCTGCTAGATAGCTTTGTGCGGTTAAGCAGTTCTCAACGTGCTCCACGGACCATGGCTCTGGGACCTCAAATGGCTTCCCCAGTTGAATTTAAAAGGGCATCCCCTTAACTACATTTGGTACATTCCTCAGATTATATTTGAATCACTGTATCTGCCAGTGACCTTGGCTCTGTGCACAGCACAATATTAGTTTCTCCCCAGCTTTTGCGGGACCTGTTTGCCTTGCTGGAGCAGCAGAGCCATGCAACAGCCTGGGTTTGAGGCGGGGATGGGCTGTGGGTGAGACCCATGCTTGGCTAGGGTGGTTGCTGTAACTGGCAGTGCTGTTCTGCAAGGAGAGCCAAGCTTGGAGACACGGCTGGGTTTTCCAAACTGACATTTGGAAAAAGGAGGACAAATGCTTGTAACTGTGAGGAAGGTCGTGCCACACAGCTCCAGGGAAGAAATACCCTGGCACGGGCACAAACCAGAACTTCCCAAAAGGGCTCACTTCAACCATGTAACTGGTGTGCCAGAAACAGGAGAGACAATTTATTTTTACTGTGTGAGTTACTGCAGAGAGAGAAGTTACTGAGGAGAAAAATACAGAGGGAAGATACTATGTGATTTGGGGAGGTGGGAGGTTGGATAATTTTGCTAAGCGTGGAATCTTACTATCTTACTCTATTTGACTTCTATTTGACATTTTATTACATGAAATTATTTCTGCATGAACAATTCATAGATTGCAAGAGTTTCATAAAAAGCCAAGCTCAGAAGAAATTCTGCAGAAGAATCTCCCTCTATTTCTGCCTTTGCCAGTGTATTTCAGAGTAGTGTATTAGGGAAATTAATGAATTACTGTCATCCCATGAAAAGTACGTAAGAAGCAAGAGGCGGCCTTGCAATAGTCCCCACTTACGAACAAACCTTTTTTGCCAGTTGTCTCTCTGCAGGCACCCTTGTTTCCTCAGAAAGCCTCTTCTGTTTTGAGCCAGGGAACAGTCTTTACTCACTGCTGTAAATGGACTGGGAGCGTTCATTCACATGTCAGCTATGCCTACGTACTGTCAGTTGTCACCCCACTCCAATGTTTCCTAGTGTTAGTTTTTCCCCGTGTAAAAGCAGCTCAAAGAAAAACAGATTTCAAAGGCATGTTGCTCGTAAATGTGAAGCAAAACTGAGTTAATCTGTGATGGTGGGGGGGAAATAGTACTTCTGTGAAGTGTGATTCAAGCATTAAGCTTGAGATTGAAACCACAGATTCAAAGAGAAGGCTTTCAGAAATAACTCCTTTAGAGGAATGCTGTTTTAAAGAAAGAATATAGTTCAGTGTATCCCCTGTGTATAGAGATATATAAACAGATGTATACTAGTTTCTACCAAGCCTAGCAAATGGATTTCGGTCCTGGAATTGGAGCTTGTTTCTTTTTTAACATGGAGACCAAACTGCCAGAGGTTCAGCGCCTGCCCTTCCTTACACAGTAATAAATCTGTAGTAATCGGAGGTTCTTCTGATTTAAAGTTGTATAAATCAGAGGAGAATCTTGCTGGCTTTTCTTTTTAAAAAATCTCCCTCTCAAAACATGCCTATCAGAAGTCCTGATTTAGGCTGGCTGGTGCTGTGCACTTAGCTCAGGAGAACATCTGATATACCCAGCAGATGATGTGATAATTTTTTTTCTTTTATTTTACTTTCTCTTCATCCTATTCACATGAGAAGCAGAAACTGCCTCATCATTTTTCATGGTCCAAACAACTGTGATAAATTACAGCAGATTTATAAATCTGCCTCTAACTTTAAAGCTTCCAGAGTTCTTTAGTAAATCAGCAAGGTTATGTCTGCCAGCTCTTATAAGTCATTATTAAACCACATTTTCTTCTTTGTGGAGCATAAAATATGCTTTCTAGTGAAGAGAAGAGTGGAGTTGAAAGATGTGGGGTGAAGAG
>NW_010421396.1:84039-90202 GCF_000710305.1 Buceros rhinoceros silvestris | reverse complement strand
AGAGCGGTTTTGCCATCTAGTTGTATGCCGTTGGAGGAATATTGTCACTAGAGCAGAATGAGGAAGATGTTCAGTAAAGCTGTGGTGTAGAAACGTCAACATAAAAAGCTTTTAGTTAAAGAAATACAGTTTCTAAACTCTAGGAAGAAATTGCAGCTGGTGTTTTCTGCCTGCAGCTGAACAGGAGTCGTTAAAATGCACAACGCATTTAAGCCAGCTCAGGTAATTTTGACAGCACCAGGTTGCAGAGTGATTATACATACGGCAGGTCTGGAGTGAGCCTCACCCCTGGCAGAGGGAGGGCGAGCAGCTGGGAGCAGTGACCTGCTCACTGAGCCTCTCGGCAGCCAGCATCGGATGCGCTCTTGCAGCTCAGAGCTTTCTAATTGGAAGATGTTTCTCTGCTGCAGGTAGGCAAAGGTCCTGAGCTAAAGCCTTCTGGCTCTCACCGACAACTGGGCAGCGGGTTTTGTTTTCTAATGAACTCATCAGTGAGTGCTGTGCAAGGCCCTAGAGATCTATTTGTCTTTCTTCCTGACAGTTTTCTGAATGGAGAGTGCTCAGGCATCACTTATCCAGACTTCTGATTTGAGGTCTATGAAGGTGAAAATAACTTAGTAAGTGCTTCTGGCTAATGTAAATTCAATTTTGAAGGTAGTTAGATCATCCCAATGCAACTTATTCAGTAGGTCAGCAATGGCAGACAGTACCTTGAAAATGAAGGGCATTTTTCAAGCGGCTTACTTCATGGACAGAGGAAGAAAAGATGGAGAAGTACAAAAAGCTGTGCTACGCTTTCCAGGGGTAACTGGGAACTCAAATGTTTACTGCTACTCTTAATTTATTTTCTTTCAGTTGTTCATGTGTATAAAATCAGTTTCCTCCACCCTTGAATTTTTTAAGTGCTGATGGTAATAGAGGTTTTTTTTTAAACTCCAGCTCCTGGAAGCATATGACTAAGTGAGAATCTTGCTCTTCATTATTTAAATGGAAGGTAAATTAAAAAATTTTTAAAAAAGAAAAGAAAAAAGAAAGATATTCTAGTTTCCATAGCTGCAGAATAAAAATCTAATATCTCCTCTTCCCAAAAAATTATCAAATAAAAATTATCTAACATTTTTTTATTTTGAAAGCAGCAAAGGGGGGGAAGAAAAATCTCAACATTGTGGCAGTTTTATGTGGGTTTTGTCTGTATTTATATACATTAAAATTTAATTTTTATTTTAATTTTTATACATTAAAACTTGTATATGGCAACCTTATGTACAGAAATGTATGCAGTGTATTAAGGGAGAGTCATCTGCAAGGGTGGTAGAAAAGGGTCTATTAAGAATAACACAAAGTGATATTTGGGCAGTTGGTGTTGAGGGGTGAGTAGGCAGAGAATACATGATTTCTGCTCTACTTTAAACTAAATCCCCCATCTTTTTGACAGGGACCACCTCCTTCTCTCTTTCTCCCTCTTTCTCTCACAGCACAACTGAAAGCACAAGAAGCCCCTTTAGGGGACTACAACACGGAGTAATATTTGAAATAACATACTCCTGAAGCCAAACAGTTGCGTATTTCAGTCATTCGATGAAGAGTTGTATCTTCAGTGGCTTTGCAAAAGGTTAAACACTTATGTTGGACAAAGGAGTTGGAACCCTAGAATAATTAAATGATAGACTTTTTCCATCCCTAATTATGAGTATTACTCAATTTTTAACTTTGATCTGTGTCATAAAATCAGCAGTTTTCATTGTCAGCTTAGATTAGCTCAGAATTAGGTCTTGGTTTTAATCATGAAAGTAAAAAGTGTTCTTTTCTACGTCTCTGTTTATAGACATCACAAGACTTTTATGTGAATGTCAAGCTCAATATAGATAGAAATGCAATATATGGAAAACAAAAACTGAACTCCTGTGACAGCAAATGCCACACCAGCGAACTTCAGGCTGTCCTGAGATGATAGACTTCATTGCTTATCTTAGCCACTGTCAGTGTGGGACTCTTTGCTATCCTTCCTTCACAGCTAAACCATCACTGAATCCTGTCACATCTTCCTTTTAAGCACTCTTCTTGCTACAACTGAATTCCTTTTACAGACATTTCCTCACCCCAACAGAAGCAGCTTCATGTGTTCTGGTCACCTCCACTCTCCCCAGACACGCTTCTCTTACATGCATCATAAATGAAAAGCCTTCTCCTCTGATCCTCTGAGCTGTAGCGCTCTCCAAGTCGGCACATTTTTGCATCCTCACCTATTCACTTCTTTCTAAGTTGCTTGTTAGATTTTCCACAGCAGAAAGTGAATGCTACGAAGCACTGCCAGGAATGACCACACTGGGAGGGCAATTTTACATGTTGAAGTTTGTCCTCAAACATTCCTGTTTCAACTTTCAGCTTTTTTCCTCACTCTTTGTTTCTTCTGCTTGGTTTGTCCCACCGGTGCTTGTCGATAACGTATGTATTGCTGGCATGCTTGACCTGAGCAGTATTTGGGGCTTCTGAGCATTAGTAGAACAGAAAAGCAGCTTAAGCCCTCAATATACACTGGGCTTTTCATGCTTTTCTCATTTGCTCTTCACTATTTCCCCGCTTTTCTCCATCATGTCCATTCAAATCCTCCAGTGTCCTTTTCAAGCATTTACCTTTGAGTCCTCTTCCAGGCTGCCTTAATGCCTGCAGAAATCACTGTTTGTGTGTGTGGCAAACAACTGCTGGTTATGGATTTCGAGCTGCTCTGTAATTATTTATGAAAACTGTGCACTGTACTCATTAGTCAGATGTTTTCCATGTGACTTTATTTGGCTTAACACAGTAGGAGACTTTGGAAAAGCAAGCAGGAACAGAAGGCATCCCCGGCAAGGACAGCCTTCTCAGAATGGCTGCATTCATCCGCGTTTCCCAGGGGGACCAATGCCACAGGATAGCCAGGGACTCCCAGGATACCTGGGGCAGTTCAAGTAAAGCTACCTGCAGCAGAAATTATGATGCTTCTGTTATCTCTATGCAGAAAAGAGAATGGCAGGAGAAAGCTTAATGAAATCTTTAGCTGTCCTTCCTGCAGACGGACCGGTGCAACTGGAACAAATCATATATCCATGCTAAATGATACTTAAATGATGGTACTTAATAGCTTCTCTGATTGCAAGAGTACCAAAGCTTTATGCATAAATGAGATTATAGTTTTGCTGGGAAAAGACTTAAATAAAGGGGGTTTTCATAAGAAAAGGTAACAATTTTTGAGTGCAAAATAATATGATAGTGCAGTTACATTAATTTTTTACACAAAGACTAGGTGAGAGAGCATGACAGGGCTACACAGAGGTGGACAACAAGGTTTGGTTTGTGGGGTTTTCTTAAAGGTGAGGGAGGAAGCAAAGGAAGGACAAAAAAGGTTTTGTCCCTGAAAAAACAGCAAGTTTCTTCATGGTAGCTCTTTTTTAAGAAGCACATCATATAAAGCATAAGAGTACTGAAGACACAGAGAAATCTGAGACTCTTGGAAGATAGGCAGAAAAAGTTTAATTTGTGGCATTATAAACATCTAGGACATTTTAAAATGAAACAATTATTAAATGGTCGCTTAGTCACAGTAAAGTGTAACTGCATATGTTGTCTATCCAGATGGTGAGAAAGCCATTTTGAAAAATCATCTTGATCAAAATCCGCCAGCACAATGGGGCTCATCAGACCCTTCCAGAACAAGCAAAGATCCTATAGAAGACATCAACTCTCCAGAACAGTAAGTATACACCATTACATACTGGTACAGAAAGAGGCACACCTTGCCTTCTCAGGCCTGCATTTGCTTGGGTGCACACACTTTCTACCATTTGAGCCATAAATTCCATCCTGGACAGCAGCTGCCTTGGTCATGAGATGTTAATTCAAATTACCACATTTCATCAAAACCTGTATTTCTCTTTCATGAATGGGAAGGCCTTCACTGTAAACCCTTTCAGCCAGCCCTAGCTACAGAGAGAGCCTGAACCATCAGCAACAGAAGATGTGAATGGCACCTCCTGAAACACTAGTGGGCAGCAGTATTTTACTGTGGTACCTCCCTGCCATCAGCTCACCATCCCTGCCAAATTTAGAGTTTATCATCAGGAGCGCTAGATCCTAAGGTGCACCAAAGACAAGCTAACGTACTTCCTTTCTCCTGTCAGAAATATCCATAACATGATGTCTAAAGTTTCTGTAGAGTTACAGGACAAGCTGTGCCCAGTCACCAATGTATATTAAGGAGAGAAGAGGATGCACATATGTGCACGTACGTGTTATGACTATTGTCAAAAGTCCAAGTTCTTCCACACAGCAGCGAGAAGGGTTCATCGTGTACATAGACATTTTGTTCTCTTTTGATCTTAAGCTAGCTGAGAAATAAAAACAGTCTGAGGGCTTCTCAATGTTGCCATAGCAGCTGGACCCAAGTTTTGGCATAGGAAATTCTGCACCAAGTAGTTTTCCTTAGAAACAATGCTGCAGCTATGAGGAGAGGATGACACAAAGCATTTGCTAGATTCATGGCGGTGAAAGGGTCTTGTGGTATCAACTTTTCTTTCCGAGAACCTATACAATAAACTCACATACTATCCTCTGCCAGCTCAGCAGGGACTGCCGTGGACCAGAGCTCAGGAAAGCGTCATGCTCAATTGTCCTTGGATCAGCCATTTCCCCACAACAACCCAGTTACACAGACACCACTTCATCAGGCTCTGAGCTAATAGCTGTCAGACTCCTGTTTTTTACACGGGCAAGTTAAAAGCTTATTTTAAAACAGAATAAATTAAACAAATTACTAGTCTGAGTCACATGTTACATCAGTGACAGAAATCCTGGTTTCAGATAGCCGTTACTGCCTTGTCCTATCTAGTGCAGGAAAATGTGGATTTCTAATTCTGTCATTGCACTCAGAAAAAAAACCCAACGCAAAGCTGCACGTGAGCTAATACACACACACACACGTGCATGAAAAAAAGCCCCCAGTAGATGAAATATTTGGTTATTTCACAAAAGCAGGGCTCTCAGTGAGAAAGCTCTCGTGCCTTTTTGGGGTCAGCAGCGTGCTTTAATGCATCGCTACTAGAGGTCTGCCTTTTTGCAGCACCAATTGTCAGAAATAATGTGGTGTGAATGCAGCCTCATCTACCTGTGGCCCCCTGACATTAAGAGAGATGCTAAGAAAAACACAGACACTCAGATAATCCAGTTCTCCTGATACAGATTTAATATCAGAAAATAATAATACGAAAACCAACAAACCTTTGGTGATGACAGAACTCCCTCTAGGCTAATGGTAACTGATGAGAAAACTCAGATTTCCTAAAGGTCTTAAAGAGCAGATCAGTACAAATCTGAACACTCACTGACATTTATGGAAAGCAGTTAATAAAGTCCTGCTAGAGAAAAAGAGTGTCATTCCGCACCCGCCCAGCTATGTCTGTGCCAGGTCCGAGGGTCAGTGTCTCCCCTGAATATGCATTGGCAGCTTGGGTACCAGAGCCACACCACCCAGGCACAGGGGCCCTGCCAGAGAGGAGAAGCGTAGCTGTCTTCAGGGTTAGGGTTTTGTGATTCCCTCTCTTTGAGCAGAGATTGCCTCTTTCCAAACTTTGTGCTGTTCAAGAATATCCTTCCACATGCATGGGCTTTTTTTTCAACTTGTCTGGCAGCACTAATGGCCTTCCATAGTTATCAAATATATATTTTTTATCAAAAAAAAAAAAAGTTAAAGACAAGCTGGAGTTTGTGCCTTCTCTTTCTCATTTCACTGCATATGTGGGGCACTTGATAGAGAGGTAGTCACATGAACTGCCGAACCTATTTCTTATGCCAGAACACAAATCTCAAGAAGAATATTAGTCTGAAAAAATATTTCCTCTTTGCCACCCATCTATGAAAGGAGGATGTTAAGATAATAATTTGCCTGCAAAAATTTTAACTCTTTAATGGCTATAGCAAAAAGGAGCACCCTGGCTGCTGTTACTGACAACACTCAGGAGAGCTGACATCTTCCAGTCCAGTATGGAGGTTCTTGCAGAGAGCAGAAAAGAGTTTGATTTGCAGTTTTTTTCATTCTTTCTTACCACTAGTGCTACATGAGACTAACTGCATGATCCCTTCTTCTACTGCTGTGTCCAAAAGGAAGGCACAGCTGTACACGTGCAGTTGA
>NW_010421396.1:74898-83901 GCF_000710305.1 Buceros rhinoceros silvestris | reverse complement strand
GCAGGAAGTTGTTTCACATTTGTTGATGGGATGATGTTTATATCTTCTCAATCAGAAAGTGGAAAACATTTGTTTTGTGCTTGGCTCAGATTTAGAACCCTGCACTTAAAGAAAATGCAGTCCATAGACACGGGCAACAAAAAGTAGGTGCTGTCTGCTTTCTCTTCTGGTCACATTGGCTACACAGTGTAAATTAACATTTCCTGTCATAGGCAAAGAGGTGTTGCTGCACAGGCTCAAGCCCCTGTGCTCTAATTTTCCATGGAGCTTATTAGTGTACTCCCTCGCACAGTTGTATCAACTCTCCCAGGTACTGCTCAGGCACAATCTGGTATGCAGAAACCCTCTTACCTGCATGGGTGAAAGCTGCACCATGCCACTTCATCTCAGGTCTAGAGAGCAGCCTGAACTAGTTTAGAATACAGATATAATAGTTAATTTCCAGGTAGGCTGGGATGTCTCTCACACAGAGTCAACTCCTTCCTGCTGGGTAGTCCTGCTGACTTACTAAAGATCACATCAGTCAGCTTAACCACAGAAAGGCCACACCAATACATTCAATGGTATTCAGTGACCCTTAAAGACATTCTGGGCACCTTCATTCCTGCATAACTTTGTTTCATCTCATCAGTGACCTACATTCAGTGAATTAGTTTTTGGCACCGTTAAAATTTATACTGTTCTTGTTTTAACAGCAACAATATGTAACAGTCTTCCAGATCTCTGACTAAAGGTGATGATGGATTTCTATAGGACCCCACTAAAACCTGCCACTCGGACAGACTATTTCCTATACGTGGTCATTTTTCTAACCTTCAAAACATCTAACCCTTATAACAGAAATCACCTTGATTTTTTTTTTTTTTTTTAGCTAAAGCTTTAGGTTTAGCAGCATTTAAAAGACAGTCAAATGCCCTGTTGGATTCAGTTACATCAACTTTAGTAACCAAATAAGCTCATAAAAAAATGTTGGTTATGGCAGGATTATTGCATTATAGGCATATGCCTCAGCATGAACATGCCCCTGTTATTCAGTTTCCTCACTGACAGTGCTTTATATTAGTCTATCTATGTTCCTACTCAAATCTGCCATTAAATAAGGTGGCTTTAGAATGCTTGGTTTACACGTTAGTACAACATCCTGCTTTATTGTAGTCTTTTAGAACTTCTCCAGTTTCCCAGCAGTTGCTAAAAATCAACATTAATGGGCTGAAGGATTGACAGAAATGATCCCTGAATGCTTAGACACAGTTTACACATTCCCACGGGTCTTCAGTTGTTTGACTGTAGCAGCAGTTTTTTTGGTCCCCCAACTTACCAATGGATCTCATCTGTGGTTTTCTATAGCAGAACCAAAATATTTTTCAAATGCCTCTGCCTGCTTTGTAGCATTGTGCATTACTATGTGCATTGCATTTTGTTCCTATGTGCATTGACATTGAAAGTCAAGCTTTTACTTGATTTTATTTATCCCTAATAAATGGCATTTATGTAGAGAGCGACATGCTCTTTTCTAACACAGAACCCTGATGAGTGACTGCTCTGTGTGTGGCACCACCTTTCCTTTCCATCTCCTTCAGTGGTTGTCTGTGATTCTGTGATTCTAAACCCACCAATACTAACCATTCCCTCCCCAACATACTTGACCATATATATGCTCTGACATATCTATATTGTATGGACGACTCAAACCAAATTTGTAATATCATAGAATCATAGAATCACAGAATGGTTTGGGCTGGAAAGGACCTTTAAAGCTCATCTAGTCCAACCCCCCTGCAGTGAGCAGGGACATCTTTAACTAGATCAGGTTGCTCAGAGCCCCATCCAGCCTGGCCTTGAATGTTTCCAGGGATGGGGCTTCTACCACCTTTCTGGGCAACCTGTGCCAGTGTTTCACCACCCTTGCTGTAAAAACATTCTTTTCTTATATCTAGTCTAAATCTCTCTTCTTTTAGTTTAAAATCGTCACCCCTTGTCTTATCACTACAGGCTCTACTGAAAAGTCTATCTCCATCTTTCTTATAAGCCTCCTTTAAGTACTGAAATGATGTGATAAGGCCTACCCAGACCCTTCTCTTCTCCAGGCTGAACAACCCCAACTCTCCGCCTGTCCTCATAGCAGAGGTGTTCCAGACCTCTGATCATTTTTGTGGCCTCCTCTAGACCCGCTGCGCAGGTCCAGGTGTTTCCTGTGCAGGGAACTCCAGAGCTGGACACAGCACTCCAGGTGAGGTCTCAGCAGAGCAGAGTAAGGGGCAGGATCACTTCCCTTGACTTGCTGGCCAAGCTTCGTCCTATTCAGCCCAGGATGCTGTTGGCTCTTTAGGGATGCAAGCACATGGTGCTAGCTCACATCCAGTTTTTCATCCACCAGTACCCCTAAGTCCTTCTTGCAGGGCTGCTCACAATCCCTTCATCCCCCAGCCTGTATTTATACCAGGGCTTGCTCCAAAAGCATTGACAAAATGTGGCAGAGGTGTGGGGAGGGAAAAACCACTGATATTGGAGGAAAAAAAAAAACCTATAGTGAAGCAAGGTACAAGATTTTCTTTGGCTTAAGGAGAAAATCGCAGCATGTTTAGATTTTGTTACTTGTTTTGTTTTGCTTTGATTTTCCCCCTAAGATTTTTGCCTAAACTCTTAATTGTTTGTGAGTCTCCATGCTACAGTCCTCTGCCCCAATTCCAGGAACCAAGTTTTCAAGTGAAAATAAACTTTAAGTACAGCTCAAGCAAAAATTGCCACCCACTGCAGGCACCGTTGGCATAGCCAAATAAACATGCTTTGTCCGTAGTATGGCTAACACTTAAATGGCTGAAGAAAAAATCCCATTCACTTGATTACGCAACTGGATTCTCTTGGAATAGCTTAAAAAAGCTCTTTAGTGAGAAGTTTGTAACAGTTGAACAAAGTAAGCGTTTCCACTGGTGGGAAAGTAAGTCCGGGCAATTCTGTGTTTGACCCTGCAATAAGAGACAGAATGGCAATTCCCAGCATCAGGCTCATAAGGATTCAGTACATAGAAGCAGTGAGCCATGCCACCTCTGCTCTCCTTGGGAAAGAGGCATGATTTCATCGATAGCACCAGAAGGAGTCAGGAACAGTAGCAAAACAACAATGAATGGACTTTGTTTACTCCCAGGAATGCATTGCCAGCACGAACGTCATCAGCACTGCAGATTACTTCTGCATCAAACTTTTGAAGGCAGTTTTGGGGGAGAAAAAAAAATGAAAGAGTTTCCCAGCTAGGCAAACTACAACTATTTCCACCACATCTCTGATAAACTTAGTTTGTAGTGAAGAAACTAAAGAGAAGCAGCATTATGTTTCTTTCAGTTTGAGTTTGAAAGCTATTCTGATTGGTCCCTGAGCAGGGCAATGGGTGTTGTGTGCTTCCTAACACAAACCAGAACAGAAATGGAATGTTTTAATCAGAAGGGCTGTCCAAAGGCAAGCTTTCAAACATACAGTTCTTGAAGAGGCCTGTCTATACTCAATCATTACATCAGATAACGGGAAAATAAAAATTTCAAACTCCGTTGTACAGGTACAATGCTTTGTATTTTTCTTCTGGAATCAAAAAGCCTTCCTTTGGTTCAGCTCTGTCACGGTGACACCTGTCTTTTCTTTAAAAAGTCCCTCCATGTTTCAAAAATGAATATCTCCAAATGCAGAAGAAATCCTGGTATGATAATATCTTAATTGCTGAAAACCTCAACTGGTTTTCAATTTCATGTAAGATTCCAGTATACCCACAGCACAGGTGTAGCAGAGCCCATGTCATATGGCATCAGCCTCTGCACCGAGAAGGGCTGGTTGGACTATCTGTGAACACAGTTTGGTGTCCCTTTAAAAAACCAAACCAACCAACCAAAACAAAGCCCCACCAGTTATAATGATGTCAATCTGTTTGGAAAATTGGATTACAGGATGTTTGGTTTTTAAATACTGAGTTTTGTTGTAGGTGGTAGGTTAGACTGCTTTTAGAGTATCAACTCCTCAGTACCACAGTGCTAACTGGGAACTCAACAGCGTTCAGCACCTCGAAAGCACAGACCTAAACGGCAAAGAGGAACTGCTTGGAAAAAGTTGTCAGTCCAAATCTCTCCCTCCCTCCATGCACATGTGTTTGCCTTAGCTGGAGTTGCAAAAATGTCACCCTTAACTCTAACATCCTTGTGCTAAGTGATGCATGGCTTAAAATTCAGCCTGTGACCTCATGCATGTCTATGCAGTTAGCCAGGGCTCTGCCTGGATGCAGTGAATCACTTTGCAAGGGATGGGGTGGTCGATAAGCCATATGTCCTCATTGTGCACTTAGCATTTTCCAATATCAGCAGTCTAACAATTACTCTAAAAGTGCCTGGGAATTTCAGAAGGTTGTGGGATGCTGAGAACACACCTTTAGATTTCTTTGTCATGTCTAACCTGCCAGGTTATTTCCCCAAGGGGAAATAACACCACAGTTCCCTAGCTCAACAGCAGCAAGTGTGGTGCTCTTGGCATTAACCCTCTTTATCATAAAAAATAGCCTTGCAACAACCTGCAAATTTATCAAGCATGTAATGTATTAGATTTTCCTCTTGGCTAATGCTCCTCTTTCTCTGTCTCTCTCACAGCATACAGCGTCGGCTGTCTTTGCAGCTGCCCATTCTCCATCATGCCTATTTGCCATCCATAGGAGGAGTTGATGCTAGCTGTGCCAGTCCATGTGTAAGCCCCAGTGCCAGTCCTCGGCACAGACACGTGCCGCCCTCCTTCCGAGTAATGGTTTCAGGGCTGTAGGAAAGGGAGATCAGTGCTTCCCGAACTGCTTTTAAGTACTCAATGACTGGACTAAACATCTGACCTAGAACTCTGCTACAAACATATAACATTGGCTCTTACTGCAGAGGAACTACTGCTGAGGCCGTCATCACAGGAGTGCCCGTGTAACTCGTGTG
Source organism: Buceros rhinoceros silvestris (assembly GCF_000710305.1). Classification (NCBI taxonomy): domain Eukaryota; kingdom Metazoa; phylum Chordata; class Aves; order Bucerotiformes; family Bucerotidae; genus Buceros; species Buceros rhinoceros. Next base: position 78,955 of record NW_010421396.1, on the reverse strand, counting down.
GGAAGGCAAAGGACACAAGGAGTTTGATCTGTAGCCTTATTCATGGAGTTTTTATTTCTTCACATAGAAGTCACTGAAAAACGTTTCTTCCCAAATTTCTACTAGCAACAAGGAGGCTGGGAAATACAGATCTTGCAAAAAAGACACTAGGAAAAAAACAAAAACCATTCAAATGTCACTGAGCTTTATGTGGCTGCTGAGAACATGCAATTCTATACTGTATCCATGTAAGAAAAAAACAATGGTTGAGCTATACCATATTTATTGAAATAGATAAACTCATTTTTACAAGAGTTGTGTTAAATTGCTGGAAACATTCTGCTCTGGTTAGTCTTGCTTGTTTTCATTTCAGGAATGATGTTTGATAGGAAAGGAGGATTATGAGAAATGATTCCTCGGGTGTCATTGAGACTCGGCAGTGCTGTGAGCAGGGTCACCTCTGACTTGCAGCTGTACGTGAGTCCCAAGCAGAGGCTGAAGCTCCAGCTCCGAGATGTTACCAGCTGGAGAGCTGCTGGTTGGAAGTGGAGCACTTTGCCCTTCTCCAGGGGCGATGGTAGTGACTGCTGACCACCTGCAGCCTCATTTTAGCAAAGTTTCTGCACCTATTTCAGAATAAACACCACCAACCATAATGTATTAAACTGGAAAAGCCCTAGGGCTGATAACCCAAGAAGGTGAGGGCAGATGGGTAGTATAGTCTTAATGTCACAGGACGGATTGTTTTTCATAGTTTGTTTGAATTATGTCACACATAATTACAATAAAATTAATTTAGTGGACTTGGGGGGGAGGGGTGAGGGCACAGCACTTTGCTGCTGCAGGCAAAGCCTGCATAGCACATAGATATGAATATACACTATGTTTGCTTTGTACCTGCGTGTGTGACAGTTGTAGCGGATAATAGAGAGGACGAATCAAATTTACCAATAGAATATTTTATCTGAATCCTAAAAGGACCATGAAAAAAAAGCTATGTTTTTTATACTTTAGCTCCATCCCCTATCCGAAGTAATTAGGAGGAACGGTAGTGGCATACCATCTGGACCAGCTCTGGAGCCAAACCCTCAGGCACAGGTGAGACACACATGCAGCTTCTTTTTCCAAGGGACTGGAAATGTGGCATCTCATTGCCAGGGCTGTTGGCTAAGAGTAGCGGGGGGAAACAGGAAGCACCCACTGGGCTCTCAGTTTTCTTTGACCAACACCTGTGCACCTCAGACCAAACCTTTGCAATGAAGCTCCTACAAAGGTTTACACATCAGCAGTGACTGAAGCACAGCTGAAGAGGTTCATTAGCTGAGGGACTTTGACAAGCTAGCATAAATCTCCATTAAAAATAAAACACACCTCATAGTGGCCAAAACCAATATGAATATGTATCTAAATCTTACAATCAGGAGCATCACAAAATATCTCACTTTTGGCACATACAGTAAGAGAGGTTATGGAAATATCTGTAGCTTTTAGAACAAAAACCTGTAAGTATAAACACAGATAAAAATAGAACTCATTACTCTGTTTAAGCACTAAACACTGATGTTGTCACTCAATGTGTGTTGACAGTATTTTCTTGCTTTATTAATATCATCAGGGCCTGGTTTATTTTAAAAGGAATGTTAATTTTTAAAAAGAGAAAATTACAATATTGTATATAATGTGTACACAAAGATCTCTGTAGAAATATTATTCCAACTTAGCAGGAAAAAAAAAATCAGAAGTATTGGACCATTGGAGATGAGTGTGTGTGTGTGTCTGTAACTTCGTGAATACTGACTGTGTGACGTTTATTAGGTTTAAACCATGCAGTACATTCTTTGTCTCAATGATACCGTAGGTTCTCCCATAACATTTTTTTTTTACTTTACTGCAGATAACAAGACCAACCAAGTGAATATAGCTATTTAATGTTTCTGTTCTTTTATACTGCAGCAAAAATGTACTGTAAATTTATGAAGAGGCTGTGCCCCAATGGCATTTTCCAATGATGTTAGTGCACAAATGCTTTAAACTAGACTGGAACTGCCAGAATAAAATGTAAATGAAGAATTTCTTGTATAACCTTATACTGCATGAGATCAATTTTTAATAAATTGTTGCAAATCTGTTTTTATGAATAAAATATATAAAACCTAGCTTTTTGGACTCGGTGCCCCCTTCCCTGCCAACAAAGCCGTTTTTAACGTCTGTGTGTGTGTGTTTATATATATGTAAACATACGTGTATATAAAAGCCTCCCTGGAGAAGAATGAATCCTATTACGACACCACATTATCATAAAGAGTGAAAATAAACATCCTAGTAGTTGAAGGGTTCACATCTAGAGAAAACAGATAAGGAGCTTCTGCCCTGAAATACAATTACTGCAGTACTCATGAGTGATGTCTAAGCCCTTGTTCAAATGGAAAAATAATCAAACATATGCTGAATATTTACATCCAAACCACACTTAATACATGCACTCTTCTCTCTTTCACTGCAGTGAGTGTCAATTGGGGAGAAAAAGCAAGATTTTACTGTTTCATATGAATTACTGAAGTTGAACTAGTCTTCTAGCTCTGTAGTAAAATCTCTTTTTCAGCAAATGATAAGTTTCTAAGAATAATCACCAGTTGCTTCATGAAGGCAAACACTAAACCTCTCCATCCAGTTTCATGCATGTGGTTTTGTGTCCTAAACCAGGTTCTCCTGCATGGCAACCAGCCAGCTAGAGGAAAGAACATTTTTAGTAGTTTGCTTTTTCACAGGCGCATCCTCAAGCTCGCACAAAATGACGTAAAGCCGAGATGAGGGAATTCGGATCCATCACAAATGTGTAGATTTCTGATGCAGGTTAGGAGCCCCACCAAACACAGAGAGGAGTGAACAGCATGGGTCGTGGAAATCAATGAAGAATACCAGATGGCAGGAGAAACTCAAGCAGATAGATACATCAAATCTCATTCAAGAAAGGAAAGAGATGTAGTCAGAAATGACTTATCGTGAAATCTATATTCAACCAGAAGCTGCAGGACGATGTGAACAATTTAGAGTTGTTCAAGGACAATAGGAAACCAGAACAAAGCAAAACATTACTTTAAGAGGTCAAGAAAAAAATGAGGGAGGTGTCAGGGGAGCAAGTTTACTTAAACTGTTGGGTTTAGACAGTCACAGCAAATATGCTTCCTGTAAAATCACAAAATTGATGTTGAATTCATGGAAGATTACTAATGTTACAGAACTTCTTTCCAGAAAGAGCAAGAGAGGCACTTTTTCAGTTTTCTCTTTCTTTTAAAAGATAAACCACCTTTTCTTAAAGGTTTATAATAAAATCTTTTCTGGGTTTCCCAGAACTTGTTTGGTCATAACAAATCCCGGTACAGTGTGCCTGTTCTCCTCAAGACTGGGTTAGTGTTTCTGTCCCTTTCTGCTCACTCTTGCTTGGCTACTGGAAGCCAGCCCAGCCAGACCTGTCCCAGTGCTTCCCCAGCACCCTCTGGCTATCAGTGGGGATTCACTGCGCTCTCATACCACAGACCGAAGTATGGGCCAGTCTCACTGTTACGCAAACTGACTTTCCCTGTCACTGACTTGTCTAACAGGGATTTGCTTCTCACTGCCTGAGAAGACTGACAAGTTTCTTACAGTGGCTTAAACATCATGATTTTTATCTGACTTTGGTCCTCCGTAACTGACTGCCTTTTCTGTCTCTTGAGATGGTGAATAGTACCTATGGCCATTACTATAATATGCATAAATACTATTCACAAGTGCATTTTCAAGAGCATACTCTGCTTCGTGAGCCAGCCGGGATTCTGCCAGGGCACTACTACGCTTCTCACTACCCACTAAATGACATTGCAGAGGAGCGACAGAGAACCTAGGGCTGCACTGGAAGAGGTGGGGAGGAGACGGCCAGAGCCTATGTTGGGCCGCTGGCCAGGGAAACCTTGTGATGGCAGTACCATCACATCAGTGTTGCCACAGGCCCCTCTTACCTACAGACATTTTGAACCACCAGCTCTGCAAACTGCAACAGGTTTAAACTCCCTCTACTGGCGATGAATGCTGAAGTGGG
>NW_010421396.1:74321-74775 GCF_000710305.1 Buceros rhinoceros silvestris | reverse complement strand
GAAGAGCAGGCAGGAGGAGAAAGCAGAGAGGCATCTCCAATCACTGAGCATGTCCTTCACCACAGCCAAGGAAGTGGCTGCTACTGATACCACCAGAGCCAAGCATTACAAAAGCATCTAAACAAATTACTGAACTTTAGACGCTAAATTCAGTAGAGGTCAAATAGATCTGGGGACAAGAGCAGAAGGTGGGAGCAACAACTGTAGGTACCAGCAGCAAGCAGCCTCTGGGCTGGCTCACTGGAAGAAACATAGCAGAAAGGAGCTCAGGAGACCCTGAGCTTCAGGAGAAAGGACAGACCTCTTCCTGAGTCAGCAAACAATGACTTTTTGACTAGAACCAATGATTTTTATCTCATGATGAAAAGTTATGCAGCAGGAACCCTGCGTCCACACGCACTGGGTGCAACTTAAGCCAAGAAAAGTATCAACTGCATTTACAACCTACAGCTGT
>NW_010421396.1:63545-74258 GCF_000710305.1 Buceros rhinoceros silvestris | reverse complement strand
GGGACCTGCCACTGGTAGCAAACCGTCCCACAGACGTGAAGCTGAACATTCTGGCAAGTCAGTTTGACTGGAAAATTGTGTGTGTGTGTGTGTGTGTGTGTGTTGCAGAGAGCACTGGCAGGACACTGAGCAAGCGCAAGGACCCCAGTATTAATGTCCTGGAAAACACCATGAGGGCCAAGGCAGAGACATCCATGATACCTCCTGCTTTGGGAATTTGTCAAGTATCTAAAAGCAAAACCAGTTCTAAGGACATACACACACCATCCTCAGCTCAGAATTAATTCCTCTTGGCCCTGTCCCACTCTGACACGCAGTGCAAACCCCTGAGCCTGTGCAGCTGAATATGGCCTGTTTGTCCAGGTCTAAGGAAAAAGGAGCAAGAAGCAGAAATGAAAAACTGGAAAGGAGTGTGCCAGAAATACATGCATGGCTTTGTACTCAAAGTGCTCTGCTGCGCTGCTACCCAAAAGGCTCCTACTGTGCACTGTCTAAGGGTACTCCAGTATTTCCAAACACCAAGGACCTCTCTGAGCACTCAGAGGAATGGATATATCTGTTCTACAGGAGGGAGGAACCTCACATCCTTCACCACATAAGCTAGCTGACATAATAATTAATCCACATTATTAAGCAGGCTACCAACTGGTGATACAAACAAGCACAAGCCTTGTAAGAAGAAAGCGTTCCTCTCCAGTGTACGAACATCTCTCTGCGGAAACCTCATGTTCCTATTACTTTGGACACATCTGTACAACACCACGACATCATCACAACTCTTGCTACCCCAGAGAACAGAACAGCTCCTCCAACCTGAGAAACCCTTCACTTTACCACCTGCTAGAGCTGTATGTGAAGCAGAGAGTCACAGACAAAACAATCTCTTGAACAGTTCAGGAGAGAAAACCAACAGAGGCAGCAGTGCTAGGACTACCTGCCTGAGGGTGCTCTGAGGGCCACCTGCAGATGTAAGTGCTATTAAAAGACCTGCTGAGAAAACTCACCTCAAGAAAGTTAAAAGGAAGCAAAGTCTTAGCTGCTTATCTTAAAGGCAGTACCATTCCCAAAGATGTTGACTCTTCCTGTGACGAATGGTGGGTGAAAGGACACTAACAATAACAGGGGGGCAAGGGCAGTAGCTTCACACTAGGGCTGCAGAGGGAGTGTGACAAGATAAAGGTCAAAGGCTTTAAGTTAACTATTCCATAAGCCACGCAACTCATCCCATGTTGAGACTGGACAGAAATCCTCTTTGATTTGCCTTAGCTCATACTTAGGTGACTGGAAGACACTCCTACAGCAAAGTAACAGAGCTAACAGGAGAAAAAAATATCATAACAGCTGACACATACATACAAGGAGACGGCTTGAGAGTCGTAAAGATGCAAATGAACAAAGGACTCAGCCGCAATTGCTTCTGAGGAAGACACATCAATGTCACCATCAGATACAACCACCTCTAACAAAAGATAGTCGCTGTCATCCCACAAAGCTAGCTGTACAAATGAAGCTGTTAAAATTGTCAGAACCGAAGCCAACACCATCACTAACTAACTGCCTCGGTGTTGCTAGTAACTAAAATGGGAGCAACTTTCCTCCAAATTTTTACCTCAGCTTCTAGTAGGCTCAAAGTCTGAAATTCAGTTCAATACTTCAACAGCCTAGGCTGTTTCCAGGCTTTCTTTATTACTGGAGGGTTGCAGGAGCATGAAGTTTGCAAATTACCAATCCCTATGAAAATTTTACAGAAACTGGTTCTTAAACACAAACAGAAATGTGGTTTTTAACTGGAGTGCCTTAGTCAGGATGTGGGGAGAGGGCATATTTCTCCCTACATATACACATTGTCATGTTTTCAGAGGCCTCCACAGAATTTCTCTTGAATTTATAGACTCTCCAACTTCAAGCTGAAAGTACAGCTGGAAATCTGTCATACTGCTGTTGTAATAAGGAATATTTCTTGAATCAGTACCCCAATTGTTTGAGGATCTTACAATCTTTTCCCTCCCTGCCACCCAGCTGAGATTCTGCATTTACTGTTTTGGGTTTTTTTAAAACCCAAAGTCTTTCCTAAGACTTAGCTGATGTTTGAATCTAAATAAGCAAATTTACAATGAGTGTAAAGCTCAGCAAAGTGGAAAAAATGCATGAGTTGTTTGAGCATAATCCATGTAAACAAGAACAGTACTTGCCACATTTCAGAATTTTCAGAAGTATTTCACTGGGATAAATTAAAATAATTTCAGAACAAAATCAAGTAAATGTGTCCCAGGTTTAACTGAGTTAGAGGACAAAGTCAGCTCTCAGTTGTCCTTGAGTGGCTGATTCAGGCTGCCACAACCTGGGATCAAACCTGACTGCTCCACCTGCTGGGGCCAGTTTGCTCACTCCTTCTTAAAGCTGCCCGCATCGCTGCAAAACTTGGCTTGTAAGTGTTTGAAGGTGAATGAATTAACTGTGAAATTCAGACTAGCACATGTGAATTCTCCATAGAACTTTTCCTGCTTTATGTTGGTCGCCGCTCTCTCATCCCATTACGCTCTTTACAATGCTGCCATCTGATATAAAAATACTCCTACTAGGGACAAGCAAAATTGTAATGAGGGTGGAAAGACATATGAAGACATTTGTTTAATTGGTCTTTGGCACAGCATCTCAGCATTAGGAGTAGTAAACCGATGTATCCAAAGTTATCTTCCCCCACTGAGCATTAGGTTATTCGTTTTACCAAGGGATGGGAGCAGTTGCATCAGAGGCCCATCGATGCCTCTCAACAGAAGTTTTACTTGCATTTTATTCTAATTTAGCCTCAAAGCAGAAAGAGTCACTGCTCCTCTCTGCTTCCAGACTTTAACAAACTCTCCTGGCTGAGTCTTTCATCCTCCTGCTCCTGCTACACTCCGCCCCTGCACCCTGTGTGCTCACAGACATTTGGTGGACGGGGCACTCGGGAGCTACGCTGGCCCTTTCCAAACAATGTTTCCCTGCAGAGCAACATGCAGAGAGGCTCAACTGTTGCACACCTCTCTTTTTCTTTTCTCTCTCTTTTTTTTTTCTTTTCAGCTTCTTTACCAGCTTAACTCTATGTGCCATTTCCACGTTCTTTGTGTAGTAGTTACTGATGCTGGAACACCTGATACGTTAAAATCCTTCTGAAAAGGCTGTCAGTCCTTACTTGAGGAATCATTAGGAACAAACCTCACTTCAGGAGTCCCAGATGTGGCAAGAACAGTTTCAAGAATTAAAAAGTGTCTATTTTAATACAGCCTCTTTTTAAATAAGCTATTTTTTCTCAGTGTACGTCAGCAATCATCAACCACTCGTCGTCTTCTACAAAGCCAGAGTGTGCACCCAGCTCTGCTTCAGACCTTGCAGGCTCCCTTCCATTTCTTTTTCATACCCCTTATTTTCTGCCCCCACCCGACCCCCATGGGTTCTTTTTTTTTTTTATAGTCATGTTGCTGATTTATTGTTTGTTTTCAAGCAAGACAGAAACAAAACAAACCTTCCCATATAGAGAACACCAACCACAGAGCACTCACGTCTATGCAGTGCAAATGCTCGGTTTATAAACAGCTTCGCCTCCTCCAGCATGCAGAGTGCGTATCCCAGGCTGTGCACATGGAAGCTTAGAGCTTCAGTCGGATGAAAGATAGTAAGACAAGCTTGGGCCTCATTAATTAGCCCTGTTGACGTGAATATTAACATAGATTAAAATCCCAGCTCCAAAAAGAAAATGCAGTCCCAGCCCTCATCACAGACAAACTGCAAGCAATAATAAATTCCTTGAATTAATTTAGTTCATCATACTCTTAAAGCTACAGTAAGACACTCTACATAAAGGCCTTCTCCATGTGGTTTTGAAAGTTTTGCAGCCCAACGCAATTTAAAGAATTAAATCTCTGGTTCTGCAATTTGCTTCTGGCTTTGATGAATACCCTGCTGCTCTGGCTGCATATGCAGAAAGAGTCTAGGAAGGCAATTTTCATTCTTTCAGGACCTGGTTCAGCTTGGTATGCATGCAAACGTTTATGAACATACTGGAATGTAGACAACCTTCCTCAAATTAGTTTAATGGAGTGCATTCAAAATGATGAAAAGATGTCTCATTAATTTTCTCTCTTTCAGAATAATGCTTTCCTTTTACTGATATTCACTCCTTTTACTCTGTTCCAAATAGATGTTATATTACCTTCATTAGGATTACATTACTCGTGTTACACTAGTGATGCAAATAAGGACTCTTTATCTTATTTTTTTCCTTTTCTGTTCCTACAGCAGAACACAGTTTGCAGCATACTGTTTGACTTATGTAAGAAAAACTAACATTTAAGAAAGTAAGCAGCTGCTCTTTCTTTATTTACACTACAAACTTCATGTTTATTGTGGCAGTTAAAAATTGTGTTTAACACCATAACAAAGAGAAGAAAAAGATACATGGAGAACTTCAGCTCCTCCAGAAGCCCATTCCAGTCTTGAACTGGCCCTTTGAAAAGCAATACTCCCTCCCTGGGGTAGGAAGTTCATTAAATCAGTGATCCGCATCCCAAAGCTTTAAGCCATGTTTTAGCTTTGCTAAAAGCTTTGAGCCACCAGGTTACTATTTGAAAAGTACTTTCCTGAAACTCCGCTGCCTCACTTGACTCCCATCAGGAGGTTGCTCTGCTACACCACACGAGACTGCTCTCTTCCTTCCTGACATAGCTGGCACAGTGAGATGTTTAAGATGTTTTTACCCTCACACTCCCCATGTTCAGTGGACAGACACCTTTGGCCAAGGGGATTTTATCCATTATGAAACTTCCCCCCACTCTTTGGGATGCCCTTGCATATTTCTTCACTAACATGTGATGTTACAAGCTGCGCTGTGTAAGCAGTGGTGGTCTAAGAGAGGTGGCTGTTCCCGCATCTGTAACAGAGAAATTTCCTGTTGACTCAGTAAGATGGCACTACCTTGTCAGAAGGGTAGAGTAGCCCATCATGTGTGTTTCAGGGACATGTTTATTTAATTGGCAGATCTATTTGGATGTTTGTGGTGCATCAAGCAACACACTGCTTTGTGCACTCTAGTTTTCTTTATATTTAATTCACAGATCACTGGCTTAGCACACAATGGATGTCTCTCTGCTGATGACAGTCCTCTGTCATGTATACCTTCTTTCTGGCACTGTTCTTGATGCAATCACTGTGGGCAGAGCTGCATTTTCCTGAAGACAGACCTTTTTGCATAAGAACATCCCACAATCTGCTAATTTGCTTTTGCACCTGTCAGGCAGTCATTTGGCTACCCATAAATTACATTATTCGTTCTTGCCCTACCTAGCATCCTCCTCACTTTTCTTCAGTCCTGATCATGAGAGTTTCTGGCTTCAAACCCTAAGAAGTCTCCTCTGCATTTCTCTGACTATTCACTTCCATCTTTTTGGGTTTCTTTGGTGGCCAAAATGGGTCCTCACAACTGCCAAGTTTGTCTAATAGTTTTCTAGACTACTGAGTGAGCCCTTTATTTGCAGGTGAAATGGCACGGATCCCAAGAACAAAACCACTGTCAAAGATGTAAATCAGTGTTTGGCTATGACTGCGTGATCTCTAAAGGGTCAGGAACAACTGCTTGGCCTTTTCTCTAGCCTGAAGCTGACTGCAATGGTGAGGTTTAACAGTATGCAGGAAAGGTCTAAGAAAACGCTGTGATCATTGTGTGACTAGCAAGCTCATCAGCAAGGAAGATTGACCAAACAGACTGTTTAGGAAGATACAGAGATAACCCCCATAAATCAACCCAGGCCTGGAAGAAGGCACTGAACTTCTCCTGGTGAAGAATTTGGGTGGCCAACAGCTCACAGCAAACCCCTTCTCCTAAAGGAAATCTGGTGCTGTTAACCTCTAGGGACCAGAAGGGCACAGGAAAGGTGTGCAGAGAAGCCCACAAAAACTTCATGGGGTCTAGTGTAACAAAGAAAAAGTGAAATTTCCATGCATCTCAAGCCATTTGCCTGAAAATCATGTGTCTGATGCTCTTCTCCCATCCCCCAGCATTACATTCAGAGTTAGAGAGCAGGGACTTCACTAACTCATGTGAGATGCAATGTATTTTCTAACAAGTCTATATCCTCAGAGTTACATAAACCAAATGATTCAGTGCTCCCTGGAATCATCACTAAAAAGGCTGACAACAATGAGAAGTATTATTTTCCTGTTTCTGCCTCAGCACTGACCATTATTTCTAGTATTTATGCCGACGTAAAGTCATCTTAAGTTTACTGTACTGAAACAAGTTCATCTTGTCTCCAAGAGAGCACAGTCTGTTGTATTATTATGATAATTTTTAATCAGCACTCTAAACACTGGCACATATCTGTAAATCAAAACTAAAAAAAAAGAAAAGATAACTAGGGAATACGTGAAGAAGGAAGAACAATGATTTCCCCCTTCTTTCTCCTTGGGAGAAAATAATTTTACTTGGCTTTTAGATCAATTTTGAGCAACATCTCAAAAACAGTAAAAACAAACAAAAAAAGAACAAAAAAAAAAAAAAAAGAAGGTAAACAGTGAATTTTCCACCACTTGCTTACTCTTTGTTTCCCAGTTGTTACGCTGGTCAAACCAGTCACTGGGCAGAAAACATAACTTGCAGAGGAACAGACGGTTCAGTATTGAAGCATGGTTATTTCATATGGTTTCCCAGATGGAAAACCATAAAGTAGGGTGAGGGTTTACTTCAAAACAAAACAGAGTCTGGAGAAATGGAAAAATGTACGTATGGATGCGTATATTAAAAGCAGTTTATGAAAATCATTTGATCTTCCAGAAAATGATAAGGAAATACAGAATAAGTTTCCACATTTTTTCCAACTAAACCTTTACATCAGAAATTCTTGTCTGGATGTATTGACAAGTTACATACGTACAAGGACATTGATTTTGTACTGCAGAATTAAACCTCTCTGCTGCCAAATTTGGAACACTGAAGACTGAAGTGCAGAGATAATATAACCCATATTCACGAGCTGATAAGAAATATTACGTAAATATTTTTTTGATTTATCATGTAAGGAATTTTTGACAGGGAGTTCTGGGCTCATACATTTTTTATAAATTGTTGCTATTTTAGTAAGGCAGAAATGTGGTGTGAACAATGTCGGCAAGTAGTTATGATTCCCTGTATTGTTTACTACACGGCATGCCAAGATTTATAGCTCACATCATCAACAGCTTTCATTGTCCCTCCTTTATGCATTTTCCTTACTCTGTTGTTTTTTTAATCATTACCTCCCAGTTGTCATCCTTGGGCTGATTTGTTTTTAATTTAGGAGTGTGAAACAAAAATAGCTTCACGAGTCAAGAATTAAACAAATGAGAAACGAGCATGCGGTAGAACCCAAGCCCCTTAAGCCGCTCTCTGAATGTCCTGTGATTTATAGCAGTGAGGTTATGTGGTAACGTTTAGAGTACAAAGCTTACTAAATAATAAACACCGTGCTTCCATGCAATTTCGCTGGAAACAGCCCTGAGCAATTTTAATTAGCTTTACCTCTCCATAACTACAAGGACAGCTGTGGATGTGCAGCCTTCCTACAAAAACAGAGTTCGGCAGGTTCTCTTTTCTAGACACTTTTTTTTTTTTTTACTATCAAAACTCAGCTTTGCAACTGATTTACCAGAAGTGAGCTTAAACTTGTGTAATTTCTGATAGATTATGCAATTGAAGAATCCATACCCACAATGACAGAAACCCCAATAACCCAGTGAGGGAAACAGAGCACCCTGACATTGCTACAGCCTGGGCACCACTGGAGAGCCGTCAGATCGGTAAAACTCTGCGTCCACCAACACAAAGGAGCACAGAGGAGTGATGGCAGACAGCCAAACACCAATATCCTAATCAGACAGGGAGGAGAGCCCTAACCTGGCTACTCCCAGACCCTCACAGGAGGGTGTTCAGCCCACCATCCTGGTGGGAAAAACATCACCAAGATGAGTTCTGGTAGGAGACACTCTCCAGATCATCTTTACAGACTGAGAGGGGATTAATGCCTTAAGGAGAGTGGGATTCATTCTGGAATGCAAGGGATGAGTGCTTGGGGATTTTGCAAGACTTAGTACAGGCTCTACTAAGTTCCTTTAGAGGAAGGACTGAGGCAGGGGTGATGAGGGATCAAGATGGTTTGGACCCAGAGGGTGGTGGTGAACGGAGTCAAACCCAGTTGGCAGCTGGTCACCAGTGGTGTTCCCCAGGGCTCAGTGTTGGGGCCTGTCCTTTTTAACATCTTTATCAATGATCTGGATGAGGGGATCGAGTGCACCCTCAGTAAGTTTGCAGATGACACCAAGTTTGGTGGGACTGCCGATCTGCTTGAAGGTCGGGAGGCTCTACAGAGGGATCTGGTCAGGCTGGATCGATAGGCCAAGGCCGATAGTATGAAGATCAATAAGGCCAAGTGCTGGGTCCTGCACTTGGACCAAAACAACACCCTGCAATGCTACAGGCTTGGGCAGGAGTGGCTGCAAAGCTGCCCAGCAGGAAAGAACCTGGGGGTGTTGACTGACAGCCGGATGAATAGGAGCCAGCAGTGTGCCCAGGTGGCCAAGAAGGCCAATGGCATCCTGGCTTGTATCAGGAACAGTGTGGCCAGCAGGAGCAGGGAAGTGATTGTTCCCCTGAACTCAGCACTGGTGAGGCCACACCTTGAGCACTGTGTCCAGTTTTGGGCCCCTCGCTATAAGAAAGATGTTGAGGTGCTTGAGTGCGTCCAGAGAAGGACACAAGCAAAGCTGGTGAAAGGTCTGGAGAGCAAGTCTTAAGAGAAGACTTAAGCTGAGGAAACTGGGGTTGTTTAGCCTGGAGAAAAGGAGGCTGAGGGGAGACCTTACCACTCTCTACAACTACCTGAAAGGAGGTAGGTTGGTCTCTTTTCCCATGTGACAAGTGATAGGACAAGAGGAAATGGCTTTAAGTTGTTCCAGGGGAGATCTAGGTTAGATATGAGGAAAAACTTCATTAATGTGGTGAGGTGGGGGTCAATTTCTTTTCCATGTAAGAAGTGACTGGACAAGAGGAAGTGGCTTTAAGTTGCTCCAGGGGAGGTTTAGGAAAGATAGTTTTGGACATCAGGAAAAATATCTTACAGAAAGGGTTGTCAGGCATTGGCACAGGCTGCCCAGGGATGCGGTGAAGTCCCCATCCCTGGAAGTGTTTAAAAGCCGTGTGGATGTGGTGCTCAGGGACATGGGTTAGGGGCCCTGGCAGTGCAGCGTGAACTGTTGGACTCCATGACCTTAAAGGTCTCTTCCAACCAGATGATTCTGTGATTCTGTGAATAAGCATGGAAAACAGACAAGGAAGGGAATAAAAGCTACCGCTTTTGTGTAAACAGGTTAGCAGCAAGTACACTTCTCTGGCCATGACCTGTGCCTGATCACTGTAGCCTGTCTGGTCTTCTCACTAATATCCATTTCTATTTTCTTGGGAGACGGTCTCTTTGTTCTTTGTGCATGGAGGTCCAAGTGTCAGCAACCAGAGTGTGGGACCATGAGCCACTGAGCCCATTTGTCTGGGATGCCAGCAACTGGAGAAACCGGCATGCCTGCCTACATACATGGTGTGTAAACTGCTATGTAATCTCTAGCAAATATGGAGCCAGATTAGCTACTGAACAGGGCAAGAGGCCTGGGAACCAAGTATTGCAGCAGCCAGAAGTCTGGGCCAGATACCAGAGAGACCAGAGCATCTGACAGCTGGCTACTGGAGGGACCGGGAACTCAAAAACAGCGATGGGGGAGACCATGGCATCTGGTGGTCAACTGAGAGACACCTCTGCACGTGTTTATCTGTGCCAGATGGAGACCAGAGGATTAAGGGCAGGCTGAAGGTCTAAGGCTAGTGACTGGAGAGACCTGTACTTCCCTCCGTGTGTCTGAGCAGCAGCAACTGAAGTGGGTCTCACGGGCTTGTACTTCTAGGTACAGCAGGTGGGAAGACCTGGGTGTCCAGATCGAGCATCTAAACTCATCCACTGGAGTGGTCCATGGTGTGTACATGCACCTATGTTTCCCAGTAAAGCACTCTCATCCTGATCAGCCAGAAAGGGAAACAGAATGAGGCCACTGGTGCTGCCTGTGCTTTTGCAAGCTTTGTGTTTTCTGTCCGTGCTGATCTGTGCAGCCAACCATGTGTATGTGTGTCCTGTGTGCCTGTGGGACACACCTGCTCAGCTCACTGCTGGCTGCAGCAGGGGACACGGAGCTGCAGCAGGGGACACGGAGCTGCAGCAGCCTCGGCACTGTCTGGTTACCGAATTTGGCATCACCCAACAATTTCCTCCCCAGCTTGCAGCTGAGGGGTGTAAACAGCCTCTCACATCATTTCTTCAAGGAAGGGTTAACAGGACATCTTGCTGCCACCACAAGGTCAGACTCTCCAGAGAGCACCAACTGCTAGTCCAGCAGGTAGGTCACTCTGCCACTTGTCTGCCCTGGTAGAAGCAGCGAGACTCATGTCTGTTGTTACTAGGTGCTTTCTGAAACCTGATGTTCACCTAGATTATTGGCTGAGGCCCCAAAAGGAACAACCTGAGCAATCAGCCGTGGTTTTAGACCTCCTTCTCCTTAACCATTTAGCTGCTGCCACACGGACAATTCACATAATTTATGGTCTTCTGCCCATTTTCCTCCTCTGCCCTACTAGCCAGCTTCCAGATTGATTTGTTTTCCCTA
>NW_010421396.1:47826-63471 GCF_000710305.1 Buceros rhinoceros silvestris | reverse complement strand
CCCTACCCTGCTGAAGCCTTCCACCAAATCAATTCAATGAACTCAAGAGATCACGATAAATCCCAGAGAGCAATGTGCCACCAGGAGCCACTTGCCTCTTGGCTGGCTGCCTGCCATGCTGATGGCTGAAGAGCAGGCTTCCTAGCTCAGTTGTAAGGCACAGAAGGATCCCTGCCTGCTCTCCAGCATCAGAAAAATTTGTGGAGGCAGCAGGAAGCAGATATTAATTGCCTCAGGACCAGAGACCAGGTGATCAGATGACAATAATGGCTAGATTTGCCCAAAGAGTTTTAAACTTGTCCTTCCTTGAAACTCTGGACCTTTCCAGCTCTAACACCAAATACCAGTTTCTTTAGTGAGTGTGGATAACCCAACAAACAAACATGTCCCAAAATGCAAGACAGATAGTCTGTTCCCTGTATGTCTCAATTTTCACTTACTTTAATGGAAAAAAAAATAGGGCTTTTTTTACTATTATTTTTTAATAAAATCTAATATGATGACTGTATTATTACCAGAGGCACGTTATAAGAAACATAAATCTGACCTCATAGTTCTCATTATCTTCTGTTGTCTGGTAGCAGTTTTGGGAGACTTTTTTTTCCCAGTCACTAAGGGAATGAGAAATTGGTTCTATTCTGTTTCAGTATACCAATTTGCTACAAAAAGTTGGTATTCTTAGACAGCAGATGCTTGAAGTCTTCCCAAATGGGAGAAGAAAATGGATGTAGGTTTTCTGTTGTTATTACAAGGGTACTGTATATTTTTAGGTCTATAACATATCTTCACCTCTGTAACAGTCTGTCAGACAGCTGGAAGGTTTCTAAATTACATGAAAATACAAGTTTTAGGTTCTGTCACTACTGATACTGAGAGCAGCCAAATCCAGAGAACAGAGCAGAAGTCTACACGGAAAGGATGAGCCAGATGGGAGGCCTCTACATGATGGCAGACCCACCAAACAGTCTGACTGCACAGCAAAAGCTGAATGAATTACTGAAGTAGTTTTTTCCTTAAGACATCCATTCATGTTTGCTGTGGTATTTGTGAGCCCAGATGTTTTCTCCTGGTGTATTTTACGAGAACTCTTACCGCAATGGATATAACAGCATGTGTTTAATTCTTTCCATAGCTGCTGGTGAAGAGTACAACAGTTCCAGCTACTTTGCTGGGGATGAGAAACAACCAGTGAAATTAATGAAAGAGAAAGGTCAAGTGGAGGAGGGACTTCGAGGTCAATTGGTGCCTTTTACCCTTTGTTTTCCAAAACATTTTCCCCCAACCTAGCCTATCTTCAAATCAAGAAGTGTTAGCTAGCAGGAAATGCCCAGGGGATGTCTTTGCAGCCAACGCTTTCCCTGCATAATTACAACTCTGCTGTAAGTACAGATGTGCACAAGGCTGCTTTTGGCAGCTCTTGGCATCCACAAAGCAAGAGGCTGCACTAGCAGGAGGACAAGTAACCAGGCCACAGAGCTGCTAACAGTGTTTTATTTGATTGTCTCTGCTGTTATTTCACTGGTGACGGTATAGCAGAGCCTTTAGAAAGGTAGCTTTCTGGGGCAGCGGGCTAGCTCTTGAAAACTTACGGGGGTCTCCTTTATTCTGGGTGCTTTTGAAACCTGTGTAAGAAATGGACTATTCCCCAGCACAACCGTACACTGAATTAGCAACAAGGAACAGAGCACATACCTAGAGAAAAAGATTTATTTAGTAAAACACTAAAGCTAACAGCTATGGGAAAACCAGCAGAGGGATCTGACTGCTGGAAATGTATTTAATGGTTCAGTTTTCACAATCACTTGACCCTTGGAGCAATCTGTGATCAGACACGCAAAACAGAGATATCTAAAAATTACCAAACATTTCTGAAAAATTAAGGTAGGAGGTAGGTCTCTTTCTCAAGAAAGGGAGGATGTGCTGTCTCTGGATAGCTTTCTAGTTTAGGAAAATAAGTTCTCTTTAAACAGAGATGTTGGCAGTCCTACCTAGCTCTTACCAACTCTAGACTTCCTGACAAGACACCACACTGCTGGCTTAAAGAAAGTTTCTAGATAAATGGCTTACTGATAAGGTTGCCTGCTTTTAAACTAAGCTAGGTATGTAAAAAGTCATCCAAACTACCATCTTCAAAGATAAAAATATATTAAAAGAAGAAAATAACCATGCATATGCTAATGTTAAGCATCATCAGTGAACCCCACTAAGTCTCACCCATCAGCCTCTCCTGATATCTTACACTCTTCTCATCCGGGAATTTTGCTGCAAAATCTTCAGATGTGTAACTACGGTCCATGAAGGATGAACATAAAAGCTGTTTCCAAGGTCGAAGTGTCTTCTGTGGAAAATACCGTGTGTTTCAGCTTCCTTCAACCAAGTTGTGAGATGTCAGCTTTAATGCTTCAGGCAATTGTAGTTGTCATCAAATGACTCAAGAGAAAGCTGGCCTTTAAGATATTTGAGAACTTTAACCACTTTCTGGACTACTTCAGTTGGCAACAACATGAGATGAACTCCAGGTCAATACGTGATGCAGAACATGGTGTTAATTACGGTTTAACTGATGGGCTTGTTCACACAAGGAAAAACAGCACATTTGGAAAAACAAGGTAACCAATGACTTTGAGAAAGACTAAGACTCTTGTACTGGGTACTGGTTGGCAAAAATAGGGCTGGTTCAGTTCTGAGAGGTCTTCACTAGAAGCTTACACCTAGAAACCTAGAAGTTAAATTGTACTTTCTAGGGGCTCAAGAACAAGCTGAATGCAGAAGTTGTGTTATACCAATGAGCTTTAAACAAGCAGAACAGGATAACAGGGGAGACAACACGTTAGTATGGAAAACCCAAATCAGTCCTAAACCCCAGAGTGCTCACATCTCAAAGGACAGCCAGAACAGCCTTACCATATCCTCTTTCAGCCCTGCTCCTGGTTGTATTACACTCTCACTTTAATGCCCACGTGTGAAGAAACACACATACGAGACAAGTCAACCTGTTGCACAAAGGAATTACTGCCTTTCCCAGCCAGGCAAGGAAGCCTTCTCAGAGCTGGTGCTCTTGGTGATCTCACTCCGCCGTCCCTCACTAGCTAGGAGTGCTTTGGCCACACCTGCTGCTATTACTATGAAGTGCATGTGCCACAGATCTTGCACTCCAGTTACTTCAGCTGCTCTGTCTTGTTGGGCCGCCACTGACAGTAATTCCAGATCATTCCTCAGGTGGATTGTACTATGCTCCTCATGAAAGCCACCAAGACTCTGAATGCAAAATTTCTCTTCCTTTTGAAAGAAAAAAGAAAAGATCCCACTTAGAGACCTCTTTTCCTGCAGCTTCTTCGCCCAGGCAAGCAGGTTGCTGTCACTGACTAAAAGAGTACTGGGCTCTAGCTCACCTCCAGGCACATTGCATTCAACTTAGCCTAAGAATTGACTTCAGCAGGGGACACAGACCTCTGCAGTCCCTGTCTCACACAGTCCCGAGCCTCCTAGGCAAAGACCCCAGGACAGAGGGGAGAGGTAACATCCACAAAGGACTCTGGAAGAAGTGCAAACAGCTGTGTTACTGCCCACGTGTCTAGCTTTCCCCCAATGACCACATTGCCCTCCCAGCTGTGGGACGACAACCAGCCTAGGTTCAGTTTACTTTCCTCACCAATGAGAGGCTGAGCCAAAGGGGCTTCTCTCACAAGTGCTTCCCACGTGGAAACAGGAGGACACTTACGGCTTAATAACAGATACGTCCTTCTACCCATGTGTAAAGGGGGATAAAGGAAATGAATAAATGAAAACTGTGTAAAAGAAAATGTATAAAGCAAAACTGCTAAGGTCAGCTCCATCAAGTTTCTGACCCACACCCTGCCCCTGCTGACGTGGTGAATCTGTACAGACTAGCCAGGTACAATTTCCATCTTCCCCATCCAGGACCTCTGCAGTCTCTCTCCATCTCTTCCCTCATCTCTCTTTGCCTAACAGAGGATGTTTTCTTCTTTCATTGCCTCTTTTGCCTGAATGTTGGGATTAGACACCAGTTTCTAATACAAGGCCAAACTGGAAAGGAACAGGTACCTACTGAATATCTGAATAAATGAAGATGCTCACAAGAACATCAGGATTCTGAGATCTCCATCTCAGAAATAATGATGTAAAATGGCGTCAGGGTGCCGTCCTTCCACCTGCCTCCCTCAGGATCTGGCATCTCAGTGGGGCAGGGCCAGCACCACGTTCTGTTTCTGTGGGTGGAGGCTTCTGCATCTCCTTTCCGACCAGTCCTCTCAAAACTGGGAGGGCAGTAACGCCGTCTCCATTGCAGCCACCACCATCTTCCCGTTGTCCTTCACTGTCACCATCACAGTCATTGCCACTGCCAGTCCCTTCCCTCATCTGTCGTTAAACCACACATATGGTAAAGCCAAGGACTCCAGGGATCTTACTACAGTGAAACTTGCTGACTCCCGTGGAGACTGGACTTGCTGTCCTTGGTTTCTCTATCAAAAAGATTTTGACAGCTGGAGAAAAAGCAGGGTCCTACCATCATTGTTATCCTCTTCTTATTGCTCCTCCACAAGCAAAAGTAGCCTCTCTTCACAGCATACCTGAGGTAGGAAGGGACCTCTGGAGGCCATCTAGTCCAATCCATCTGCTCGAGTTGGGACATCTAGAGCCAGTTGCCCAAGACAATGTCCAGATGGCTTTTGAGTATTTCCAAGTGGGAGACTCCACACCCTTTCTGGCTCCTCCAGTGCCTGTGTTTGACCACTCTCACCATAAAGAAGATCCTTTTGATATATATATATATATGGATTACCCCATATTCCAGTTTGTGCCCATTTACTCTCATCCTTCCACTAGAAACCAGCATCCTCCCTCCAGAAATCACAGTGAGTCAAGGCCTCTGCTGTGCCAAGAGTACTTTCTTGAGTCACTGCAGGGAACCATGTCCTGCAGAGCGACACCTGCACATGGCTCCCAGCAGACTCTGTTAGCTGCCTCTGTCAGCACCGTTCCTACAGTCTCCCTGCATTTTCAGCTTCTCTTAATTAGAAAGAAAAACATCTGTTTTTCCCTTCCCTGGTCTCCTTCCTTGTCCTGTTGCCTGGATTATTGCTGCTCAGTGCCCGTTCTGCTACACCTTCCTCCCCACACCTCTCACACCTCTGTACGGTCTCTTCACATTCACTAGCTCCACCCTCACGTTAGCCCCACCATCTCTTACCAACTATTCAGGACAAACAGAGGTGAAGTTATCCTTACTCCCAGGCAACCCAGATCCTCACAAGTCTTTAGGAAATCCAGGAGGATTATACTGAGCAGCCCAGCCTTACCCACCTTCAGGGATCTCAGATACATTTATGAAACAAGACTTTAGCAGTAAGTCACACTAACATTTTTGTTTGTCATTTTTACTGCCTGTCCACTAATTCTCTTACTTTTACAGTTCCCATTAGTTTTCCCAGCACAAGTGTCAGATTCAGCAGCCTACAGTTTCCCCTTTCTCCTCTGGAAACTTTTTAAAAAAACTTTAACAGCCTTATAACAGCAAACTGGTTTTAGACAGGAGGTTGCACGCTGTTCTGCATGCAGATCAGCTCTTGTATCCTTACATTCTCCTTTAGGAGACCCGGGTGAATATGTTCCAGTCCTGGCGATCTGGTAATACTCATTTTGTCTATTCCATCCTCTTCTGCATCACTTGAGACTGGACAACTCAATGTGTGACTTCTCTATGATGCACTAATCGAAGATGAACTCTGCTGCCAGGATCCTTTCCCCTGAAACATCCACCCTTTTCCAGATGGTGGGAACGGGGAGCAAACACTCTGCTCTCTCACACACCCACTCCCTGCCTACTGAAAATGTATTTTCTTATGCCCACACTTGAAGGAAGAAATAGAAGTGCTGCAATTTCATTATACTCATTTTTTGTTGTGAATTTATACAACCTGCTTGCTTTCTGCTTCCCCCATCCCAAAGACTCAGAGAGCCAAGTGAGATGCTATCGGCCGCTGCTGGCAGCTGACCCCAGCTGCCAACACACACTGGTGTCTGTTGTTGCACGTCCCAGCGCTGCGCAGCCCAGACCGACCTGGTGGTACAGTGCAGAGGAGTCCTCTGTACCATTACATAAAATACTGGTGATTTCCTCTGCCATGCAGAAGATGCCTTTGTTTAGCAATGATTGCTGCCCTGGAGGACTGCACAAATGAGATGTAAATCCATTCTTGTTTCATGGCAAAAGAGGTGGATCCTGCCCGCTCTCTGTTTCAGAGGACTGACTCGCACATGCCTTTACACACTTGCATTTTAGGTGTGTGAGGTTTTTCTGCCTCCCTCCTGTCACTGTAACTTACATCTCTCTCCTTCCTCAGAGGGCTCTTACAGTTTTGAAAGGGCCTAGCTCTGATCTGTTGGCTTTGACAGGAGAAAAAGCCTCCCTTCCCGAGCCTCCCGCTTACAGGAAAGCCCATGCAGACTTTTAAAATATGTATCATCCCACTGCCTTTTATTGAGGAGGACTGCTGTGGATTTCCATTGCTTCATTATGCAAAAAATATATAATCAAATATTCTGCCAACCACGCTGGCTGTGAAAATGAAATGTTACAAGTGACCTAAATAAAATTTAACCACTATGTTTCTCATTCACTCGTAGCAAAGGTACAGCCATCACCAGCTCTGATGCCTGACTACAGATTACAGGAGCAAGATTCCCAGTGTACTTCAGCTGTTTATATATTTCTAAAGAAAAACAAACCAATTACTTGGTGTAGAGAGATTCAGATATAAAATTATAACCTGCATTTCTACTGTCTTTCAGGAAAACACTTGTTTCCACCTAAATGGACATAGGTTTGCTGCCTGGATGATAATCCTGACGTGAGTTCACACTGATTATCAAGGACTTTTACTGTGGCATAGCTGATCGGAGGTGAATTGGGTTTATAGGTGATTCCGTGGCTGTCTAGGTAAAAGCATCTTACTTCCTCACATCTTCATTTTCAATACTAACCAGAATTTTACACATAATGCAGCAAAACAGCATAAGGAAGAATATTAAAACATGTTTTACATGGTGTAAGCAGCAAGGTGGTGGTAAGACCCCCGAGGAGCCTGCTGATGGATTTTGTTGGAGAGCAAGACATTGTCAAAAAGCATTGCTGAGGAGGGGGAATTGTTGATAGCACATCAGCTCCATAGAGGTTTCAATGTGTAACCATGTGCTCAGGCAAAAGTACGAGTAGCAAAGCATAGAGATATTACTGGTGTCCCCAAGATCAGCTGATGGATAAACTCAGTGCATCCGCTATAACCATCAGTGACCACTCTCAGGTAAAGGATTTAAATGACATAGAACAAAATTTTGCCAGTCTGCTTGTTTTGGAAAGGGCTGCAGTTACCAGTCCTAGACCTGATCCTTCACCACGCTGCTTCTGCCTTCCTTGCCTGGATGGAGAGCCCATGCTCTGCTTTGTGCCAACCTGCTGCAGTCAGATTCAGGTGTTTTAAAGACTCCCTTTGAGCTGATTTCTATCAGCTCCAGTCCCAACACAAGTGGAGGGTTTTAGAGAAGATCCCAGCCAGTTCCCCACCAGCCATTAGCCTCTGTCTCCACCACACCTTCCTCCCTTTCTCGGAAGTGCCCTGTGCTGTGTGATTCCCGTGGCTCCTCTCTCTTGTTACCAGCTGTCCCAGCAAGAGGCAGGTTTCTTTCCCTTTCCACACCCTTTCCTCCAAGGCTGGGATCCAGGACAGTTTCTCCTTTCTCTATACAAAAGGGAAGAAGGAAAGATCTCTGCTGAGCAGTATAGAAGTGCAGCTGATGCTTTTCACCCTGCCCATCCGGGACTTCAACTTCAGGTCTGACATCGTCTACTAGGAACTCGCAGGCACACATCTAAAACAGGTAAATAAAATCCAGGTACTTGTTTCACCCTCCAAATGGAAACATTTTTGTACTTTCTACAAGAGCATTAATTGTTTCATAAGCCCAGTATTCAGTTTCTTTCTTCAGTTAGTTAACAGTGTTTCCAGAAACACTCATTCATGTGCTGGATTTGAAGGACAGATAAAACACTTTAAAAGTAGCAGCAATCAGGGTGCATCAACTTTTAGGCCAAAACATTATTCTAGCAGCGAACTTTCTTTGTCACTTAATTTTGCTGCTATATTGGAGTTTTTAAAACAGTTTGGGCCACTGATTGCATAAAAGATGCTTTATACAAGTACACTGTATAGGTTTTCAAACTATTTGCTAATGCTCTCCCGTACCAATTTCTCTTATCTTTGCTGTCTGTCTACCTGTATTAGGAAGGAAATTTAAATGACTATCCTAATTCCAGAACAATTTGGATAGCGGTGCCAAGATGTATTCCTTCTGTCCACTTCTGCCATTCTCAAAATCACTGAATTGTCCAAATTCATGGCTGCAGTTCTTTTCAAAATCCCAGTTCACAGTTTCCATTGCATTTATTAGATGCACAAGTGATTTTCCAGTAAATGCTTAGGCACAAAAAAACATTCAGCAAGAACACCTCACCATTCTGTACTCCAAATGAAGCCACGGCTTTTTATTTGCCCTTTGGTAGCTTTACCCAGTGGATAAACAAGACTTTTACCCCTTCAGAGCCTGCAGCATCCTCCAGAGCCTCCCCAGGAAGCAATGCCTCCACAGCCACACTGCAGCCAGGTAACCTAACAGTGCGTAGGAACGCAGAATCATTACAGCTTCGTTTCAGCAGCACGTGCAGCGCATTAAGCCCAGACACTTGCTGTCTCCCAGGGAGCAGAGGCAACTCAAGCTCACGAGAGAGAGAGAGGTCCTGTGGGGAAAGTACTGAGAAAAGCCGAGCCTGGGGAAGATAAGGCACGCATTAGGTGCAGCTACATCTGTTCACTTTCCCCTGCCGTCTGTCTCTCCCTATAGCCAGGATCCTCAGACCTGCTGGTTTCAGCACAGTACCTGAATCATGTTTACGTTTTCTTCACCTAGCTAGATGGCAAGTGGGCAGGCACATTGCCGGCCAAACACGACAAATGCTCATGACTCCTGAGCACCTGAGCTACAGCTTCCCTTACACAGGTTCTGCATTGCAGCTTTAGCCTTTTCCCAATCACCCCGGTGCTGCATTCAAGTGTCTGACACACTCCTCGTACCAGTCATCCGTCGGGCACAGACACCTGGCCCTTTCTGGAGTTGTCCCTTACAGCAAAGACCCTTGTCAGCAAATTATGGTGTGTATGTAGCTAGCCATACTGCCAGCCTGGGCCAGGTCCCTTTGTTTTCATTCATCTGCTGCCTTTAGCATTATTTTGCCCGTGACAGGAACGTGACATTATCACTTACGATTTTGTGATCAGTCTTAGATTTTAGTTACTAATAAAACGAAGCCAGGCTGGAAAACACACTTTTTCTCCTGGCTGGAATCGAATGGGCACCAGCTGCTTAACTCGCAAGAAAGCGATGCTGTTCTTTCAGGTGCTTTTTCCTTAGCCTAGTTGCTAAGGTCTGATTTATATTTTAATTAACGTTACTTGGTTTGTTCAGGCAGTTTTAACTTGCTTGTTCATCCCTCTTCAGGTAGGAGGTGTTCTTTGTGAATACAATCAAGTCTGTAAGACCAACAGTAAGGAAATGGTAATTTTTAAATAAAGTACCTTGTAATCACTTAGAAAATAAATATATAAAGTGTTTTGAAATGGCAATCAGCTAGTCCCTCTGCTGAAGCAGAAATCTGATGGAAGAACAGGGACATTGTCTGAGGGAAACTGAGAGACAGAAGTTTAGCGACACGCTGAAAATTTCTGATGGAAAAGACGACTAATAAAGTTGTGATATATATTCAGTTCAGCCTACCTGAGGTCTGCATGCACTGTCCTCTACATCCCCTTCTCTCCTTAATTATCTCGCCAGCTTCAGCGGCTCTCAGTCTCAGGGTCACTGAAGCCACTGCTAGTAACTTGGTTGCCAATGACAACAAAAAGCCCTGGAATTGACTATTTTGGTTATTGTTCCATTTTCATTCAATTCATAGCCAGTCCGTAGTGAGAAGGGCTTCCTAACGTCTGTCTGACGATCTGGAAATTCACACCAGTGAGTGAAAATAGCTGCCCCTCAGAAGGAAATACAAGTCCAGAGCTACTGGTCACTTGAGGACACCCAAACACCAGCAGGAGCTATTTCCTCCTATGTGCCTGTCCCAGATGTGCACTTATTCCCCCTTCTCCATTACTCTTAGGTGATACTTCAGCTTCCTCTGGTGAAGCTATCTGAAAAATATTTGTTGTGCAAAGATTAAAGAGAAGCAACGGTTAAAACTTGGCAAGGTTATTGATGAAGTTTAAAGAAGAGATGCTGGAAGGCATTCAGAGAGAGGAATGTGAAGATGATGGGCATGTTGTTTTGCAACACCGGAGCTCTCTCTCATGTGTGATTTCACATGGCTGTAACTGGTGGAAAAAATTCAGAAGACCTTTTCAAAAAGAAGAAAGTTTCAGAAATATTCCAAACTTTCTTAGGCACAGCTCAATCAGTCTTGGGGGGAGGGGCAGGGAGTGGCAGTGGGGGTGGGGGAGATGAGAAGGGAAAGATTAAAAAAAACATAGTGGGACACAGGCTGGTGCTCCTCCCTTTGCTTTCTAGCTTTTCACTACCCACTTGCCAGGTAATAGCAATGCTAAGACTGCCGCTACTGCAGGCAGTCAGTTCTGCCTGGGCCCTCCAGATCCTTGGGATGACAGCCTTACGCCACGGAACTGCGGGAGCCTGCGAAGAAAACGCCATCAGCGCTGAGCAGTCAGCTCAGCGCAGGAGGCAGAGCTGGCAGGGGTTTAATTTGTCATCCTTGCACAGGTGCTTTCTCACTGCAGCCACCTCCAAGGTCCCTGGAGAAATGGCAGTGAGGGAGAAGTGCATGTTAGAAGGAGGAATATTTTGCTAGTTGGCCAGTACTTAACACTCCTATTGAAATATTCAGGGAAAGAAAAAAGAAAATTCCTTCAAGCACCTCTTCACTTGCACTTCCTGAAACGTGATCGCAGTGGGTTTCATGTAAACACCACTAGACAGCTACCTAGTAATGCCTTTAAGATATTTAAGGTCCCATCCTCATGACATAAACACAAGAAGGACATTGCTAGTTTCAAGGTGAAATGGTAACAGAAATGATAATGACATCATTGCCGAGAACTGGTGAGGGCTATAGAGATGTGTCTTCCAATGAAAAAATGTAATACCATCAAATATCTGTAACATAACTCCAAAGAGAGTCTCAGAGTAGCTTTTAAATAATTGAAGAGGGAGTTTAGATGCTGCTGAATGGTGATGCTCTGGCTTTCTGGCTAAGTTTTCTGAAGTTTACTACAGACTCCAAAGATGGAGTGCATTCTAGCTTGAAAACTGAGCTGAGAGAGCATTGAGCTGCACTGGGATCAAAGTTTGTTAATATTTTGATGTTTCTAGCACAATACAGAGTGCATGAAAAGTCTAAGCCTTGGGGACCATCCTGCTTAATTTATGTAGTGAGTCACTACCAAAAAACAAGGCTGTAGTTCTGCCTGCCTCATGGCAGATTAAACTCCGGCTATTCTCAATAGTCCAATATTGATCGCTAAAATAACCTCTTCTTCCCCTTCTACATTTTTAACAAAGAAAATAGATAATTTATCTGGTTCAGGACAATAATAGGCAATCAAGAAAAGATGGTGGAGCTGACCATAATTAGGTATACTACACTTCAGGCTAGTATAGAGATAAATCAGACCAGTGTTTGGCAAACAAAACAGTCATGCTGGTGATGGAACAATTGCGTGCATTGTCAGAAGTGCAAGTGAAGGCCCTTCAAACACTCTGTCTACTTAAAGTCACCTCTGGTCTGTTTAAAAGAGATGTCTCTGGAGCAATCATGATCTAGTGGAAAGCAGCACGGCAAGGCATGAACAGATAACAGCAATTGCAAAAAGCTGGTAGTAGCAGTACACGTGTGAAGTTCTCGACTATTGGGCAGGCAGTAGCAGGCTGGCTGCCCGACAACAGGAGACATGGGTGAACGAGGGAGAGGAGACAGCGGTCGGGACTCTTCTTTGCGCCTAACAATCCCACATAGAAACAGGCAAAGTGGATCTTCAGCTCCATGGGCAGAGGTGTTAGGGCAGTGAGACGCTGAGCAGCACAGATCTCTACGCAGGAAAAACTTTTGCCAGCCTTAGCTCTGTAATGAGCAGAATGAAGAAGAGTCCAAAGCTCCAGATAGCTTTGGACACAAAAAACACCGTGCCATCCACAACACATTTTGGCTCCCCTGTTGTTCCCACTGGCTCTTGTAATTTCATGTTGCTCAGAGCAAAACGCCAAAATGAAACCCAGGGCAACTAATCTGTGGCCACTCAAGTAAGTAAAACAGTTGATGAAAAAGGCTGCACCTGTCCTCCTGACAACAAACTTGCTAAAAGTCAGAGATATCTTGGGAGGTGTCCCCCACCCAAGAAAGTCCATATGGGCCACACTGTGTGCAATTGCTACTGCTTTTCCCCTTCCAAAACACAGTACTGGGCATTAGGGGAAGATCTGTGCAGTGATCGTTTGGGTTCAGATCCAGTTACTGGACCCCCAATGCAATGAGCTGTCTTGTCCTGCTATGTTCGCTGCCCCACAACATGGGTTGGATGGAAATGGAAGTGCTGAGTTTCCATGGTTAGGGTAGGACCTTGCCACTTTTTGAAATTACTTGAATGCAAGTAGACTACGAATTGGGCTTCACCAGCCTCAGAACCATCTCATTTGTACAGCTGCTGCTGGCCAAGGCATAAAGTGAATTCAGCTATTTTATTTAGGTGAGCTTTAAGCCTCAAAGATGTAAAAGGGGAAGCAGGTTGATGTTTTCTTATGTCTGATAAAGCAACAGACCGCAATGCATCAGGCCAACTTTTAACCCGACAAATTAAGAAGCAAAAATTGAACAGTTGTGTGTATACCAGTATGACTGGCTTTACCTCATTATAGAAGACTATATACAGTGATAGTTTTCACTCTAGTTTGAAAAGACGAATCTGATTTTGTTACAGCTTTGCTCATCCCATCACAACATGATCCCCCAGAAGGTTTCACTATGAATGATTCATTATTCTGTTTGTGTCATGAAAGACTGTCATATCTCAGAGGTGTTGCAACATCACATTGGTTTGGAGTTTGTGAAAGAGTTCATAGTACCTAGACAAGCCAAGGGCTTTAGGAAACAGGATGACGCTGTGTAGGGACCAGCTAATCCTGTGGCAACCTGGGGAGGGCTATTGCCTGAAGCTTTTAAAGAAGCATGAATTGTTGATCTGGGCCCACAGTAGATCTCCCAAAATAGCCTGGTACTGACTATCCTACTGGAAAGGAGAATAGCACAGCCAAAACTCTGCAAGCTTCTGGCACCAGCATGCCTCCACATGTTGTGGATGCCTGCTAGCAAAGCTTCATATGGCCATTATCCCATGAAAGGTTCATCTGCATATCTGTGCCACTTGGGAAGTGAATATCACTTATATTAGCCAACAGCTGATGACAAAAAAAAGAATGCCTGCCTGGGACATGGTGCACTTTCTGAAGCTGAGGTGAATTGGCTGTCTGCAGTCACACTGCCATGAGACATGTCAAACTGCTTTGAGATTTGCACGCGGGAACGGCATCACCACGTCAAAGTCATAACTGGCCAGTTTCAGATGCCACCCTATTGACAAATTATTATTCACGACCAAAGAAGGGTTTCCACCTGGAAACAAAGTGGGAAGATGTCTGTAAGAAAAAAACCCCAAAGAAGAATGACCCCAAACCCCTGCAGCCCATCTGTAGGGAGACCAGGCTTGTCACCACCGCTAGCTGAGGAGATGGTGCAAAACATGAATCTCATCTCCAAAAGCACATCAACACCCATATTGACCTCTGAGCCTGCCGTACCAGCAGCGCTGTCAAGAGCTGCTTCTCTCACAGGGTAAACTATGTCCCAGTGACTCAGAAAGCACATATGGCACCTTTAAAAGAAAACAGGGATTTGAGAGCTTCTTCAAAAACATATGTTCACCTTTCTCCCACACCTACGCAGAAGCATAAGGTGCAGAACAGGCTTTACACACACACACACACACATCATCATCATTGCCACAGCACAGTACAGTCTGTTCCCAAGTGGGCCAGGGGTTTCGCAACCTCTGAGCTCTTAGGCGAATCTTAAAACTCTGTAACACCTTCATTTGTTGTGGTTCTGCCACACTGAAGCGGTGCTCAGGCTGAAATCAGGCATTCTTGCCTGGTTTGGGCTGGCTCTTTGCCTGTGTCTGGGATACCAGTTCATACCCTCAATGAACCGGCCGTTGGCAGAAGAGGGGATAGGAACAACTCCGAGCAACGTTTCTCTACTGTTTGTTTCCTCTTAGAGGCGTAACAAAACCAAACTTTCATTTGCTTCCTCAAAACTTGCGGAGATGAGGGTATTACTTTTTTACATGACTTCTCTGAAGGGTTAGTAGGCGATGTTTTGGTGTCCTGTAGATGACCAGTCAAAGCCACCACCACTTGTAACAGAACGAGTCTCTCATACCAACACCACAACCTTGCAAGCCTTTCCTTGCTTTTTGGAGAACCTCTTTTAGCAACATTATAATGAGTGAGTTGTGGAGGAGCAAGGAGATGTTTCAAACTTCATTTTACTTTTTGAAAGGCCTTCCTGGTTAACAAAGTCAATGAGGTTTACATAGAAAAAAAACCAAAAAACCCACAAGTCACTGCACTGCTCAGTAACTCAGCAGGGTACAGTAATTCCCTCCCATGTTATGGAAAAGCACAAGCTACGGCACTTTCCTCTGGACTTAA
This sequence comes from Buceros rhinoceros silvestris, assembly GCF_000710305.1. Taxonomy (NCBI): domain Eukaryota; kingdom Metazoa; phylum Chordata; class Aves; order Bucerotiformes; family Bucerotidae; genus Buceros; species Buceros rhinoceros. The sequence goes on along the minus strand of NW_010421396.1, from coordinate 48,627 downwards.
AGAATCAATGATTTGTTTGGGTTTAAATCTGTAAAATCCTACTGAGACTTTTTCCTCTCTGCTAATTTTGTTGACAAGATCAACTGGAAAACTTTTTTCTGCCATGCCTGTTGGGAGCCTTCTGCACAGTGTGAAAACCCCTCTCCTGACGTGGCTGGAAAGGCTCTCAATGAATCACATAAGTCACTCACCAGCCTCCTCCATTTTCACTGAGTCAATAAAGGAAAACTCTCACCACTGTGATTGACTGATTCTCTGACAGAGCTGCAAAGACGCAGGAGGCATTAATATCAGCTGCCGCACAGACGTCCCAAACACATGCTGCCAGTAGCTTCAGTCTTGGGTTGCAGCTACCCTGTTATTTTAGCATTAGGTTTATCCTTTAACAGCCAGTGCTAATCATTCCACACCGCACGGGGATTCTGAAGTCTCTGCAACTTGTCACTGCAGACCAGAATGATATTACAAAAATCAGTTTATGACTTCAATGAAGAAAGAACAAAACAGCCCAATGACAAGAAGCTACATTCTGTCACAAATAGCCAGGAGGCAGCATCACGTGCTTTAAATGATTCAAATAAGCAAGTTTTGTCTAGTTTCAAAACAAAAAAGAAAATTATTTTCCAGTGCTTTAAATAAACTGGTTGACTAGAAAATATTAATAAATGAAAAGCTGCAAAAAGAATAATAAATACTTCTTTACTGGTAGAAATAATTTATTGCTTGGGAAGAGGCAGTAACTTCGATGAAAGGAAGAATACGGCTGCCGTAAAAAGGGCACTTGATAACAGCAGGACTCTC
>NW_010421396.1:0-47812 GCF_000710305.1 Buceros rhinoceros silvestris | reverse complement strand
GGAAAGATGAAGTATCTGAGATGAAAGAAAGAACCCGCCTGCCGTAAAAGGGACACTTGATAACAGCAGGACTCTCCAGACTGGAAAGAAATCCATGGGTGAGGAATATCTTATGTGGTCTGTAAAATCAGGAGTGACAAGGAGATAGTGGAAAACAACTAATTCTTTTCTTTTTCTAATACAATAACAAGGAAGCGTTAAATGTCCAAAACAAACAAAAGATGGATCTTCTTATTGGCACAGACTTAACCTGGGGAATTCTTTTCCACTAATCACTGGGGGAATTATGGGTTTGCATGGATTCAAAAAGCAATTGAACAAACCCATGGAAGGAAAAGGAAATTCATCAACAGCTAATAGGCACAAGGATGCTTCCTCTGGTTTAAGGTGTTGCTGAAACATAAGTCACTCGAGGCTGGGAGAGTTTCATCATGTGATCCAGTATGGTCACTCTTTACTTACAAATCCCAGCTGCCTTTGGAAGGTGCATGGGATTTCATGAGCTTAAACCCTTTCTGGGGCACCACACAGTGAGACAACCTTTCAGAGTATGGAACACTGACAGCAAAACAGATGGAGGAGAGTAAGTCCCATTTCACACTTCAACAAAGTAAAGCAAGGAAATGACTTTTTGAATATCCTCCTCAGATTGAGATGTCGGGGTGAGGGAGAATGTATGTAACAGACAATAAGATCCTGCGTGGTTAGGGGATGTCCCATCGTTTTCTGAAGTTGTACAGACAGTTTCTCAACTGCAGGACCAAAACAGCAGAAAGAATGCTTTCAAAATCAGCATTTTGTGATGAGAAATGTCTATCACTGAAACACTGCGTTTAACCACCTCAGAGGAGACCAAATACTTGTCTTTGAATACATTGGTAATTTATTTTGATTTTTCATGTCTACATGGCAGGTGCTGGAGACATACATTTATCCTTTTTCTTATAATGCCACCTGGTGGTCTTAGGCATACGGAAGCAACAAACTCACTGCTTTTTCAGTTAAATGATGACGGTTTAGGCATTTTAAATAGCATCCAATCCTTTTCTTCTGAGATAGAAGGTAAATACTGTCTAATATAGAATTTGGAGGGGCGAGGGGCTGTTTGGATTTACCACCAATGGTGTAGTGAATTCAGCTCTTAATTATCTAAATAAACAGCTGCACTGGCCACCTTAGGTCACAGGGAAATGGTCGGGTTGCAGCTCTGCTGGGGGCTCTGGACACTCACTTAGGCTGGGTGCCATGTTCCCTGCAGGCAGGCATCCTGCACTTGGGTGGAGGCAGGAGACAAGCAGAGCCTCCAGCCAGAGCAAAACCATCATCTCTTTCTTCTGCCATTTCCACCTCGCCAGTGGTGGAAACACAGTGCAAGAACATTTAACTACTATGAAAGGGGCTCTTTTGCCCCCAGAAGCAGTGTTGCCACGTTGTCAGAGTTCATATCTTGGCAGAGATGGAGGGAGTCCACTACACAGGGGGTACAGGGAAGGCCCCAGCTCTGCAGACACATGTTAAAACCTGCAGCTCTCACTCTGAGGACTGCATTGCCACCACACACAGTCAAGTGCATGCAAAAGCATGTTGTGGGAAAGGAACATGATAAGGTTAAAGAAATAGAGAACAGAACTGGTTTAAACCATCCTTAAACTGGTTTATTGTAAAAAGACACGTGTACTGGTTCAGTTTTGGCTTCCCCAATACAAGAAAGATGTTAAACTGGAGTGAGTTCAGCAGAGGGCCACCAAGGAGGTGAGGGAGCTCAAGCAGTTGTTCTGTGCAGGAAGGCAGAGGAATGGGACTGGTTCAGCCCGTGGAAGAGAGGGCTTTGGTAGAGCCTTCTCACAACTAGGAAGAAGTTGTGAAGAAGATGGAGCCCAGCTCTTCAGAGTGGTCAGCTGCAGAAAGATGAGAGAAAGAGCATAAGCTGAAATGAGAAAGGTTCAGAGCTGATATAACAATAAACATTTCACCATGAAGACAGCCAGCAGTGAAACAGGCTGCTCAGAGAGGCTGCGCAGTCTCAATCCTCTAGGATTTTCAAGACCAGACTGGATGAAGCTGAGCAGCCTAGCCTGATCTCATAGCTGACCCAGCCTGGAGCAGAAGTTTGGACGAGAGGCTTCTTGAGCTCCCTTCCAATTTTAATAATCCCATGATCCTATTGCTCTGTGAACCACAGTCTGGTTTTATTTCAGTGAACAAAAGCTCTGTGTTAACAATCCTCAGTACTAGTAGCCCATGAAAACACTCTTGATCAATTAACGGGAATTGTAGAATTTCACGTCCCAACTCCTGCCTTGAGCTATGATAATAGTTTTTACACGATAAAACATCCAAGTTCTTTTTGATGATGGGTAGAAAAGTTGAAGCTGTCCTTTGCCTCGTAGTAGCTAACCAAAACCAGCATTTACATTTTTATTGGCTTTACCAGGGTATATTTTGAGTGGCTGTAACAATAGGGGCAGTCTACCAGCCTGAATCTATGCTCATTAGCTGTAGAGAAGCTCCCACCTCAACTAGTCCCAATGGGCTTAGTGAACTGGAACTGTTACTGAAGGCACAGCAACATTTGCAACACAGAAAGAGACTGTATGCACCACCAAAGCAGCAGCAACTTGACTAAAGCACCTATGGTAGGTGCCTACATCACACCTTTAGCACTGTGTAGGTTGCCAGAGCCATCCTGAAGACCTACACAGAGCAACCTACAGGTACCTCAGGAGCTTCCATGCACTTCAGCTTTTTCAACCTCTGTGCCTGAACCTCTTCTGCAGAGAAAGAGAAATACGTGGTGCAACTCCATGCTCTCTGCAGACAGCAGTGAAGACTTACTTGCAGCATCCAGACAATCAATAGGTGACTGCCCCATATAGCACTGCCTGCCATGTCAAAGCAAAGAACTTAAACATCTGAAAACTCCTGTGCTCTAAAATGTGCGTCTGGAGCACAGATATTCTTTCAGAGAGGTACATCTTTATATGAAAACTCCTAGGATGGAGATTCTCCAAGATTATGAAAGAGAAAGGCAAATATAACGATTGTTTTTATCTTGAAAAGCACTAGGAGAGCTTCCCTTGGGGAGACTGCAGTCAATTCACTTCTGTAGAGAAAAATTTCCCCCAGTGCAGGTAGACAACTTACGCTTTAGCAAGGGAGGGAGGGTAGAGGGTATGCTGCTCACACATACACCAGTAATTTGCTGTCAGGGAAAAAGAAGGTAATGAGACTGGACAGCCTGTGTAAATACCAAAAGCCCAAAACCCAGCAAAGGAAGAAGCAGACACAGAGACGTAAGAAGGCAGAAGAGAAAATACCAAGAGGATGTCATACTCAATACATGTAAACTCTCTTAGGATCATGTATTAAAAAGCATAGGATTATCTTACAGGAACAATAGGAAGAGAGAATAAGATGTTGAGAAAATAAGGATTGATTATAAGGGGATTTAGGGGTCTGCAAGAATGGAGAAGGGACTAAGGTGGCCAAACTCCTTAGAAGAGTGGGTGAGTAAAGAGAGAAAAGGCTTAGAAAAAACCACAAGACCAGGCATCCTTGTTTGCACAAGCTCTTGATTCAAGGGGAAATAGCTCCTCTGCAGTAAAAAATCCGGTTGCTGCATCACTTGTTATTTCAGTTGGGATCAGCTGGTGTCTATATAAGGGTGACACTACCATAACATGACAATTACCTTGGGCATAACACCTCCTCTCCTCTGTGCAGCAGTAATGCTGGCTGAATCACACTAACACCAATTACATGGAGGAGCTCTCTTAGAGAACTTCAGGTCCAGGGCATGCCTGGTTGGTACAGCTACCCCAGGGTATTGCAGCTAGCCCCATTATTATGCTACAGCATCAGGCTTTGTCATATGGTCTACCCTAAATACCCTCTAGAAAGAGCAAGAGATAATTTTTAGTTTTATTTCTGTATTAGAGTATAGATGAGTTACTGCAGAAAACAAAATGATGATGCTAGCAAAGTTTGAAAATGCCATTGAACACAAACTACTCAAATTCAGTCACCAGAGCTGGTCACACAAGGTAAGAGCAGGAGCTAGGCACAAGTGGGAGTATCAGGAACCAGTAAAGAGAGCCCATAGCCCTCCAGGCTTTCTACCAGCAAAGGCAGAAGCAGGATACGGGGAATCTAATGACTGGCACAGGCACAATGGCAGCCCCTGGCTGGGGAAGAGGAGAGTCTGAAGATCGGTCCCACAACCGTACAAGGATTTGGTGGTTCAAAGGGCAAAGGTGGGAATGGTTGGAGGGTCAAAAGCTGGGAAAGCCACAGGGTAAACATGCTGCTCTGCTACCTCAGAAGTACCACTGTAGATCCTGATAAAGTACTGCTGGTAAAATAGCAGTAGTAACTAAACTGCGCCCAAAACCTCCCACCTCCACCAGCTCCCTAATGCACTAAAGGCAAATTCTGATTTTTGTGCTGTCAGAGATTTTGTCTCATCCTTTGTAAAGCTCCAGATGCTCCTTAAAACAGAGCAAGCAATATTTTTGCTGCCTATTTCAGTTATTTTAAAGTTTCCTTATTTGTAACAGCCACTTCTTTAAAGTGAAATTCAAGTCCAAATGAGGACACAGCTGTTTCCTCCTCTTCCCTCATCTCCGCAATAGCTGCAATCGGCACTAAGTCTTCGATCATTCTCATTTCTTCCCATTAAATATTTGGGAAAACAGAGATTACTCACAGTTGCCAAAGTAATGTTTTCAATAGCTGAGAGCTCAATAATTTACTTCCTTGAAATTTTTACCAGCTTCTAGTCATTTCTGAAGTTCCAGCCCACAAGACAGACGACAGCAGAATATAGCTTTTTTTCTTTTTAAGGATCAGCGTGACGTGGAACCTGCTTCTCTCCTCTCCCGTTCCGTACCTGAGAAAATGGGCACAATCGATAGCTTGCTGTCAGCAGCAGTGTTCACAGAGCCTGCCACATAGAGCCCGGGCAGGTTTCCTAGGGCTGAATGTCAGCATTTCTCACCTTCCCAGTTTAAACAAGCAGCTCATTTTGTCCTCCAGATCCCAGTGGACTCCCACAGCACCCGTCACTACAGTCAGTGTTACCACGCAGTTTTGGTCCAACACAGACTTCAGGTTGCGAACATCCTAGACTGACAGATTTAAGATGGCTTTGGATAATCTCAGTAACCATTTGATTTTGGTTATAGTTCTTAGGTTATAAACAAGACCCATGCCATTTCTTGCTTACATTTTCACAGATGCTTCTACTGTAAGACAAGACAATCGCCCTCTGACTACGTAACACTTTGTTCATACCCTTGGCCATGAAGTCTCCTCAGAAAAGCACAAAGCCAGTAAAACACTTTTGATAGTGCGCATTCAAAATATTGATGGGATGGCTTTACCTCAAGCATTACAAAACATATTAGAATATTCTTTGCAAAACTTCAGTTTATTCCATCCGTTTTTTCAAGGTCATTCTCAACAGCACTGTACAATGAGCAGAGAATTTCACAGAGCTACATAACTGCCAATGGCTCATCTCACAAGGCATTATTTCAGACTAGTCCAAAAGACAGCAGTTTATTGCACTTTCTTCTAATGCATAATGCTTTATCAGTAAAAAAAATATTTTTCAGTTATTTACATGACTTACGTCAGGTCTTTTAAGTTTTGATCTTTAAATAATTCTAGATCTTCACTTTCAGAAGCAGAAGATGTATAAGGGATCTTACATGTTCACTTAAACAAAGAAAAAAGCCTCAGAGAAACTACAAATTGTTTTTTCCTTTTGTCTTTCCTGTATACTAGCTTTTTAATTTGTAAGTTCAAAGAAGGCTTTAAATATCCTTGCTCTGTGATAAACAGACTTTTTTGGTCCATGTAAAGATGTCAGAATTGAGATTTCCCCCTGCAGGACATGTCACTCTCCTTCTAATGGTGCATTTTTCAGGTGGTCCTTACTGGGACACCTTGGAGAGGCTAATGGCACCAGCTTACACACATCCAGCAGCAATATAACTTGACAATGAAAATGTGAATGGAAATAAACACCATGGTTTGTAGTATTTGAAAGCAGATGCCACTAAGATTCAGACTGGGATGATTACAGGCTTTTGAAATATATTTATGGGTGTAGCTGATGCAGAGAGATGCGACAGCTCGTTTTAAATTGAAAAAATTTGGAAATTTACCCACCAACTGCAGTGTAGGAAGCAATTTGCTTCCTGGTATTGAGATTCTGGGATAAGCCCCATACCACTAATGTGGTATTTTCCAATAGCAACCATATGGAAAGAACAATACACTGGTCTTAAAGATGGATGTTCTGTTGTTTTTCATGAAAGCTTGAAATGGTAGAGACCACCGTTAAAAAAAAGACAAGGCATTAATTGCATAAGAGCAAACTATGAGGAGAGTTTTGGCATTTTGTCTGAGCTGTAGTTACACGTTTGAAAACCAGGTCTTTTACCCTGGTCTCTTAGAGTTACACCAGTCTTGTCCCTCAGTTTACACAGGTGGGCACACACCTCACATATTATTTTGATCAACTGGATCAGTTCAGCCCAGGTCTGTCTGAAAGGTAGAGTGTCCAAAGGTAAAAAGCCACAGACTTTATAAGCTTGAAATAGAACGAAAAAAATGCCATCGGTGCCCGGACAAGAAGCTGCACCTTGAGTTCATGTGCTGGAGATGAAAATCACATGTGGACACTTTACACATAAAAGCTATAGAAAGGAACTAATCACAGGAAAACTAATGAAAACTCACAATCTGCAAAGGGCCCAGATCCATGGCAAACCACACCTCACCTGAGTCAGTGCTTTTGGCAACATTTAATTAAACGTATGCTACTGTTTAGCAGCAAGGTACACGAGCACATAGGCCAACCACCCCACGGTGCTTCAGAGAGTAGTACTTCGGGGCTGCACAGGCTGCGCTAACCCGCGTAGACTCAGTTCTGCACATTTTGGATGCCGAAGTTGGTTGAAAAACCTGGACAGTAAAGCATAAATAGCACTTCGGAGAGCCTCAGTTTACAGGGGATGCTGCATCAGCTTTGTATCCTGCTAGATCAGAGGTTTAAAATAAACACAACGCCCTTGCTGAAACTGGTAACAGAAATGAAGACAGAAACATGTAATATTAAGAGTCAGAAAATCCATGCAGAGGATTAGGCTGCTACAGATGGGTGCATTTTGATGGTACCATTTGCCTCTGGGCTTTTTTCACTTGAATACTGTCCTTACGCCTTACCTGAGGACTGGCAGAAAAGGGTAGTGCAAAGCTGGGATCGTCCTGATTCCAGACAGCAAGTTTTCACCCCTGACCACTGGACATGACCTAGCGTCACATTGTTAAGGGAAAACAAATGCAATATCAGAGGCTGTGTCGTGAAAAGTTGGGGCTTCCTAAGATTGGAGTTGGCAGGGCTTATCTGATAGTCTTGAAGATAAATGGGAAGAAAAAAAATGACACTGAACTTTGTTTTTATCACATGACATTGAACTGTCTGCTATAAGGAAACAAGCAACTTGCAAAGTATAGAGGTTAACTCCACCTTCCAAAATACGCCCAAGTGCAGTTAGAGTTTTTATTTAAGGGAGGCCATGAAAAATAATCACATTTTTGGGGGGGGGGGAGAAGGGAGGGAAGGCTGGGTATGAATGGAAAGAGGTACAGCACTTCACAAGAGAATGGCAACAACAGAGCACCAGGGAAACACACAACATGTAGAAATAAAACTGGATAAATACAGCAGCTAGACACCTTGGTTGGTAAAACCAACTGCAGTGAGGTCAGCCAAGCAAGAAAGACTGAAACCATAGATTTTTTTTTTTAATGTATGAAACAATACATGACATGAATGTATGCACTATTTTAATGAATTAAATGGAGTCTCTCTGAGCAGACATAAGAATACAAAACAAAAGCACATGGAAGACAATTAAAAGCGATAGCCATTCTGTGGACAAAACCTTTCAAATTATTCTTTCAAATAAAAACCTAATTAATATACTTTTGGGGGAAAAAACCAACAACAAAATGGAAATATGGCAAGAAGGCGCTTGATTCTAGTTGTATTTATCAAACCAGTAAAAGAAGAATAATAAAGGAGAATGAATATAGTGAAGACAATGCTTCCTTTTCTCCATTTTTTAAAACAAATAAACTAAACAGAAGAGCAACCAATTTTTCTAGCAACTCTTATAATACTCTTAAAGGTACTATTCTGCTGTTTAATGAACTCTGTTCTTCATTAGGCAGCCAATGCTAACCCCCAAATGATGATTTTCTTTTTCCCCTTGGTATCACACTTACATTGATCCAAATAATTTTCTGATACTAGATGAAATAATAAAAATCAGTATCTGACTGCTCACCTTGATAGTGATTTACATGCTGGTTTGAAATTACTTTAGCGGCTTTACTTAGAAGGCATATGTAAAAATCACACCCACTAAATGCGTGTTAAAGGGATATGTGAAAGATAACACTGTACATAAGAATTATTAATCATGTGTCGAGGTGTCTCTTGACAACCACTAACCTAACTGAAAATAAAGTGTCTATTACAAACATTTAGACTTGGGAGATCAACAGACTAATCTGATGTATTTAAAAGTTGGAACAACGTGGTACATCCTTCAAGAGATTGAGTCATGAAAATCCCAGGGGTACTGGAATGGATTACTAAATCATGTAATAGCTCATGCTCGTTTAATGACAGCATTTCACACAATAAAAGAGAAGGACAATATGACGTCTCACTTTTGCCCTCAGGCAAGAGAGGCTGCATGGTAAGACCTACTAGTATTGGAAAGTATTATCCAGTATAACCACCAAATTGCAGGTAAGATGTCAAATTACAGTTGTGACATAGGAGACACATAACTTATCATTCATGAGCCTTCAAAAAGTCAAGAGTGGAAATTTATTCTTTCTCCAGGACACAGTCTATGGTTGTTTTAAAAATTCCCAGACAATTTAAACACACTACTCAAAGGCCTACAGCACACACGTAAGGAAAGCAGGGGTACTACAGGTAAAACATAGAAAAGCATCTTTATTAAGATGTCAGGTTTTTATTCCCATACGTCATTTTAAAGAAGGGGTTTTTTTAATGCTGAAAGAGAATTGAAAACAAAAAGCAAAAGTATAAAAACTTTTAAAATATAAACTATAATTATTCTGAAAAGAGTTTTGCCCATTCTGAAAGAACTGCTTCTTTACACAAAGAAGCAACACAGCAAAAAGTTAAGCGCAATTCCAATTAATTCTGCATTACCAGTTCAAGTAGCAAGTGGTTCTGGAACAAAAAATAATTTTACTCCCAAAGTTTAACTGATTTCTAATTAGACTTTGGAATCAGAAACAGACCTGCTGAGGTCTATTATCATTCTATTTGAATTACAAGACAATCAGACAAATAAGTTAACTGGTTCAATGTCTCATCAGATTAGATGAGAAGCACTCAAGAGTTAGGAAGAATCTAAAGGCTGCCACCTTTCAGCTCCTGCCTACTGATACTTGTAAGCTTTCCCAGCCCTCAAGCAGAGTACAAGGTGGCTCTTCTGTAGCACCCTACACAGCAAGGGCTCACAGGTACACAGAGGAGACACCAGAAGCTTTAAGCCCCACACAACCAAGAAGCTCAGCACTCTGCACAGCCGAAGAAAGAAAAATGTAGACAGGAAGAACAAACAGGCAGGGCTGTCCAAGCACACAGACACAACTACTCCTTCTAAAGTAAGGCGGCCCAAGACTTGGACCAAGGCTGTAATGTATATTCAGAAAGCAGTCAGAAAAACTTGTATATTTAACCCTGATCTCTGGTTAACTGCACATGCTTAAACACATAGTGTCAGCACTGGCAGGTCAACTGACAGTTGAATTTATTAGGAATAAGGAGTTCAAAACAATTCAGTACTCCACTTGCAATCCCGAGCACAGAAGATCCCAAGTACTGGCGGCTTCCCACCCACCCTCAGAGTCACAGTTAACAAAGCTGTCTCATCATCCTTCTCCCATCCCTCAGTTCCAGCATATTCACCAACTAAAACATATAAAATACGCCATACTCCTGGAACTGCAGAATTAGAAAAATACTTGACATTTCAAACTACCACAAAAGCCGCTTTAGTAAGTTAACATGTCAGACATTTCACTTTCCACAGAAGAAAACAGAAAACTCAGTCAAAACGGCTAAAAGCTGAAATAAAACGCTGTGAACCTGTTTGGCACAGACAGGCCTGCTGCCTTTGCTAAAGAGCAAATCTGTTGACATTGAATATTTTAACACAGTGATCAGCTCCACAACTTGCAAGCTGCAACCACTCGCTGCCGTTCTGATCATTATGTCCGGCTCTGCCCGCATGATGTCTCCAACATAAACGTTTCACAGCAAGAGCGTGACTTTGGCTGCAACAGAAAGAAATCCATACGTAACTGCGAAATGTCAAACGCAGCTGGGCGTGTGAGCGTAAACATCAACATTTATATAATTAGCACTCTTAACACTACCAACTGAGGAAAAACCGACTTGTGACAACCAGCAGGTATTAGGCTCTTAAAATAAGTAGGGTCATTAACAGTAATGACATTTCATCCTCTCACTCATCAATAATTTAAACAGCTATTGATTTCAAGTTTTGCCACATTAAGCTGCAGGTTTAGCATCTCAGTTACTGAGATATGACACATTTCTGGCTTTTAGCCTGCAATTTCCTGTTATCTGCTGTCTCTTTCCAACTCATTTCAAGCACACACAGGCTAAAGTCACCATCAACTTTCACTTCTGGTACTAGCAATGCCAGTATGTGAAGGAGGAATGTAGGAGAGTGTTCCAAGTGAAACATTCAAAGCCTCTCTAGAGAGAGTTTCTCTAGCTGTCACCGCAGCAGCAACACATAGAACTTGTCATTCCTTCGGTTTCTGCTAGAAGCTGCTCTTGAAAACCTGCAGTCACCCACTCCAAAATGTTTTCTACCATCTTATTTTACAGCTAAAGGTAATAAAAAGCCTTTTTCTTTGGTTTTTGTTTTTAAAGTGGGGCCAACAAAAGGTAATACTGCTCAAAGTATTTGCATAAGCATGAAGTATTTTGGGGTTTAACCCCCCCTTGGTTTTCATCGGGGTCTGTTGTTTTCTTTAATAAATAAACAATTTTTTTTCCCCAGGTTTTGCTTAAAGACATCTTTAGACCTTCCTAAAAGGATAACAATTTTTATCCACAAACAAACCAGTTTCATGTAATTTTATAAGGACAGAACTGCAGCACTATTAGCCTCAAGTATTTCCTTGCTCCTAGCTAACTTCAAAAGACGTACCTGCTATCCATCTCAACACACAAGGCCCAATCAGTTAGTGCTGGTTCTTGCCCACTCTGCTTCCATGCGTACAAGATAATCTTCCCATTCTCTAAGCCTACTGCAACAACATATCTGTCAAGAGAATAACTGCATTAGTTCTGAAAGAGATTACAGTAGGCAGCTTGGCAAAGTCGGCCCTAAAGCAAGTTAGAAAGAACTAGCACACATACAGTGCATTGCACCGTACCCTTCAAATCAACATGTACTTTTCCACAAAAAAAAAACCAAAAACAAAAAAACCACACAATTGAAATCAAAGCTTCTTCATAAAAATGGGCAAAGCAGAAACCTGCAAAATACATTTGGTTCAGAGAAAAATAAGGAGGTTATTACAACATCAGATCAGTCAATATTGTTGGAAGATTGAATGTGTTTCAGGTGTGTGTTCATGACCTCCCTTGCTGCTCCCCACTCCTTTATTCTTCTCTTGTTACACTGTTTGGAGAAGTCACCATCCACCTGAAAAGGTGGCTAGGGAAGAAAGAAGTAGAGGTAATTCAATCAAGGAATGGTCAAAATATTTGACAGGTGTCTTTTAAGGAGATGTTTACCCACAGAAAACTGACTGAAGGTGAAAAAATAATAATCTCAAATTAATCACAAAATAGCATTACAGAAAAATAGCAATACCTTCCATTAGGAGCAAGCACGTGGCTGATACTAACAGCAGTAACAGCATCCCCAACATCCAGCACTGTTGAACAAGGCTTGACTGAATCCAGCATATTCCCCTCAGGAGGGATGGATAAATCACACTGGCCCCACATAATGATCTGTAAGAAAGAGAATCACCTAGGAATTTTCACTTTAATTCTTTGTAAATGCATTTCCAAAAACATAAGGAATTCCTTAGTTAAAATACTCTCAGGGCACAGAAATATGTGAGTGACTCCTAAAATTGCAAAAAATATCTATTTATAAGATTCAACTTTTTTGATTCAAGATTCAACAGTCTGCCTGATTTCAAAGATACTGACAACATAAACAGATCCTGTTATGAAAATCAAAGAAAAACTTAGAGACCCTTAAGAGATATGTGACGTATGCTTGACTTACTGTACGAACAAAGAGAGGAAATCCAACTGGCAAACCACAGACTTGTACATACAAATTCAAGCCCTTTATTTAGCTTATGAAAGTCTCACTGATGCCTGTGACAATATACACAATGAGCTTTTTGTGCATTTATAGAATATGGGCTCATTAGAAGACAGCATTTGCTAATCAAAAATACATTTAAAATAATTCTGGGCTTTTACAATTCCTTTTATATTAATTACCTTTTTGTCTCGACTGCCAGTAATGAAATACTTGCTATCTGGTGTCCAGTCACAAGACCAAATGATTCGACTGTGTATAGCTGTATTTTTGTCTGTGTATGCACAACAACCAAAAGCGGGACCTGGAATAAAACACATAGAGGAAAAACCTTTGCTTCAACCACTCTGCAAATGGAAAGAAGTTGTTACTCTTACATGCTCTATATAAGAACCACAGAAACACTCGGACATTATTCCACTCATCTTCAAGCAACTTAGCACCAGATAAATCCTCAGCACCATATAAATATTTTTCCAACACTTACCTCAGTGATAATTAGCACCTGTACAAGACCATGTCAGTCAGTCCTGACAGCACTACATCTGTAGCAACAGCTTGATCTTTTACACATATATCCACTTCAGAAGAATTTAAGTCAAAGTATAAGGCCTTCAGGTCCTTTCTAAATTTCTTGTTTTTCATAAGAACACTGACATCAGAACTTTTAGTATAGTGCAACGTTTACCATGTGTACATGTATACCCAATTTCAATATGGTTCCTACTTACTGTAAGGCTCCAAGAGCTCAAATAATAATGATCTAACTGTAAAGATTAACGTGTTCCCAAAGAGACAGGCTGCCGTTTCAATATGCATACAATCAGGCAAGAAATCTGATCAGCAGATCAGTAAATGAGAACAATTTTCCTAAGCAGAAGAGGCTGTCATTTGGGAGCACAGACTTTGAATAACCACTTCTTAGGATGCCAATACCAGTGGCTTTGTTTTACACTGATAATGACATTCTTAGTAGACAGAGAAGTTATTGATGATTAGATAAAAGGATTACCTCTACTTCCTATGAGAATTCATACTCCTTATTCTGAAACATTGTGTAACTACTGTGGCCAAGATGCCAAGCTTTACAATACAAGTCTGAGCAGAACAGAAGTCTCATGCCAGTATACAACCGGACACTGTCTGAAGGGGCCAAAATTCACTGCCAAGACTCTAGGAAAACCCTATAGAACCCAGTAGTGTTTATGTGCCAACAGTGCAATGAGAAAACATTTTCAGCACAAACATCTGTTCTAGGAATCCATTAAAGTGTTCAACAGCAATCTCCTCATGATTTCACAAGGCTCAAAGTCTTAATGAGAAAGTCAACTGAACCGTTACTATCAGCCCTTTTTCCAGACAGAGCCAGTTCTAGTCAAATTAATCAGTTGTATAGGATTGTCAGGAAACCACACCAAAGACACAGATTAATCCATCAAGAGTCTCAAAGTGTCATGCCTTGCAAACAGGGACAAGGGAGTTCTACGCAGGACACGGGTAGCAATGAACCTTCCAGCCTTGCGCACTCGGATCACTGAGATGCAGGTATTCCTTGACAGAATACCAGTTTGAAGTTCAGGCATTATACTCCAGCATGAATACTTGATTTCAGTAAATCTGAAACACACGATCAGGAGCAGAAGGCAGGAGGACAAATAGCAGACTTCATTACACCCATCAATCAAACAGCATTCAAGGCCTGATTATAATCTGCTCCACATTTTTACTCCTTTTCTTGTTTTCCTATATACCATTAATTGCACTTCTTTAAGCCACAGGAGCCTGTAACACTATTAATCCTTAGATGCTGCAAGGAAAACGGCCATTAAAATATTCTACCAATTCTCTTTCTAATATTTTGAAGCAGAAAATATTGAACAAGCCGTGAAGTCTTCAAATGTGTATAGCCACTTCATATATCTTACCTGACTCTGATGAGTCTTGTTTTCTCCACAGCGACCAATTCCTGTCTCTAGAAACTGCTAATAAAAATTCGTCATTAGGAGAAAATGCCAGCTGAGTAACAGTCAGATTGTGAAATGACAAACTCTGCAATTTCTTCCAAGAAGTAGTGCTCCACAAAATAACTGCTGCATGTTCTTTTTTGGATGCCTGTATTGATGGAAAAAATATCAGTGAGAATTAATGAAAGCAAATATAAAAGTCATACATATTTCAAAATACAAACATGCTAGGGGGACTTGTTTTAAGGCTTGCAGTCAAGTCAGAACCAACCTTCCTCTGGGAAATTTCAAGATTGTTTCACTATTTGCTACTAATGCTGACAATATATCAGTAAGAAAATGTTTTATATCTTTATTTATTAGTAAGATAAATTCTAACATCTTCTAACAAATCATACATAATTTACGAATAATACCTTATCTGCATTGACTCTCACCTTTGCAAGGCAACTGTCATCTATACAATATCTTTCACGTTCAAGTGAAAGAACAGAATTCAGCCCAAGCTGAGTTCTGACTCCTGTTCTGTCAGCCCTAGAAATCTGGTGACACTATTCACTAGATGGTGCTAGAATCTTCTCTTACCTTACATGCTGAGGCGATTACAGTACTTGAATTATTGCAAGCAACACAAAAAATCTCATATCCATGTCCATATCTGAAATAAATTAAAAGATATTGAAGACATCGCAGTCATTTTTGCAGTACGTATCAAGGTTCTTATGTTAATTTAAATCCCTTTAAAAAAATGAAAGGCACCGGGCAGGAACTTCTCAGCAGTTTCAGTATTACATTCCAAACATTCCTAATGATGTTCAGCATTCAACACAAACATCTGCATAAATTCTTCCACATCTAGGAACTGACTACAGAACAATCTCTCCAGCCCATTCCATAGTTGTAAAGCATCAGCACTGCGGAAACTACACTAACAATTAACAAAGCAGACTAAAGCAGCGTTTAACGTATTCTTATTTTCTTGTAAAGCAATTTTACCATTAGCAATAAAAATCAGAAGCCACATATTTGAAGATCAAAGAAATACACCACAAACACACAGCCAAAGGAAATACTGAACAGTGAAATACTGAAAGAAGATTTCTGAACAAGAGGACAAGGATCACGTCAGAAAAGGAAAACAAACTGTAAAAACCCCAAACTAGTAGATTTCTCCAGAAATACATTTTTAATCAGTCTTTGTACAAGTTCTGCTGGAAATCAAGCTCACATATCTGAACTGGGCTTTAACTAGTAAGTAGAAATGTGACAGATTACAACAAATTAAAATCAGTCACAAAACAGTCTGGAAGGAGAGCAGAACTGGAGATGCAATCTATAAACAGTGGACAAATATAAACTAAATACCAGTGGTGGGGGTGGTTCCTTTGACTCCTACCTCTGAAGAGATGGGCAGTTCTCTTAACAAACTCCTTTGGACAGCAGCACTGCAAAGAAGTTCTTACATGGGATTGATGTTCATGGGATTTCATTTGCAGCCAAAACAGCCATCTGTTTAAATGACAAACTACTGTTGAACAGAGTCCAGAAGAGTCACTGCTGGGCACATCCCATAGACAGCCTCCCACATTCATGTTTGGGGATCAGGATTGGGGATGCACTGCCTTTTCATGAAGAGTAACTGTGCCTGGACCTTCGGGGGGAAAGGGACTGGTGGCTGCACTTGTTAATTTGCAAGTTTTAATCGTATCTTATAATGATGAAGGTATTACTGCGTGTCTTCTGCATAACACCAGCAGGAGTTTTACCACAATGCTTACTTCTAAAGCACATTCCCGGAGACTATTTTGTAGTAAAAACTATCTGAAAGTTGAGTTTCTAAAAATGAAAATAATTTATTCCATGAAAAGTATAAACTTCCTGAAATGCAAGGAAGAGAAAACAACCTGTGGAACAAGGTTGTGAAAAAAAGTCCCGTTACTTTTATCTCCCAAGTGTGGCATTGAAGAGCACTTGACAGACACATTTTGAGCTTCTGGATGCATGCAACTTTGCTCTTGCTAAATACAAGGGCCACTCCAAAAGTAGCGCCTCCTATTTTATTAAGCTGGCCCACAACTCGGAGGCGGATGTTGGTGGTCTGGCAAGTTGAGGTTTAACCTTCCTACCAATACTGCAAAATTCTGTTGCAGTGCGAGAGACGGCAGCAGAGGGACAGCCTGACAAAATGGCATCTGACATGGCAGTGTGTACGAAGCAAAGGTGTGCGACTGAATTCCTCCATGTGGAAAAACCTGCACCCACTGACATTCATCAACACTGCTGAATGTTTCCGGAGACCAAACAGCGGGTGTCAGCACAGTGAGGGGGTGGGTGGCATGTTACAGCAGAGGTGACAGTGACACAGTGACAGTAGGTTCCCTCCGCTGGGGTAGATTTTGATGAGCACGGTGTGCAGGTTCTTGTTCATTGCTGAGGAAAACGCACAGCCAGTGGTGGGGACTGGGTTGAAAAACAATGTTTTGTAGCTGAGAATTTGCTCTATCAAACAGTGTTATTATGTTCTCTGTATCTGTTGTAGTTTCCATGGAAATAAATAGGAGGCAGTACTTTCAGAGCGACCTATGTAGAATTAAAAAAAAACCTTGATCTTTCTCTTTAAATTAAAATAAAACCTAAAATACTGTCTTTTGCAGTGATTTTTTGCAAAATCACATGAGAAGGACTATCAAAGGTCAGACCAACAGTTTACACAGATATGGGTTGTTTCTAGAAAAGAGAATAAAGTTGGTAGCAATAGGGAGATGCTGTTTATAAGAGCACATGAGCCTTGCAAGGATAGAAGCTCCAGTACAACCCCCTCCCTGCCCCCATACACACAGTCCGATCCCTTCGCTATGTAGTACAACACCAAAAAATGGTTCACAAGGGAGAGAAGCAACTGCACGAATGAAAAACAAAATTACATGTTCAAGCATAAGCGATTTTGCCTTAGCAATGTGCAGTTCATAGTGCTTTTTTTCATGCACAGTAAACTGGCTGAACTTTCAAAGTGTCCATACAAACAACTACAGTAATTTTCTAGTGTTAAAAAGGATCTCTCAAAACTTTCAAATATATTACATGAAGAGTACATACATATAAACATACATATTTATGTTAACACTTAGGCTTTAATCTCAGCCTGCTGCACAGAAACTCTCTATAGTAATTTTCCAAGAGGATAAAGATTAGCATACTCTCACAGAATTTATCATCTTTTTATTTGAAAGCTCTTAGATTATGTAAAAAATTCAGGAAGTTCTTCATACTAAAACCTACTGAAGAAAACACTTTTCAAAACCCAACACTAATCCTTCAAAACTCAGTGTCGAGTTAGAGCTGGGAATACACAAATGTCAATGACAAACATGCTATTTTTAGCAAGTCGGTTCCTCACACTGTTTTTCTGCTGCTATGGCAACTTGAAATCTATATTATGCGATTTCATGTTGCTTCTTTCAAGATTATCCTGAGGAAAAAACGTAGAAGTCTATGAATGCTTTACATCTTGTTGCCCTTGCATAAAAGAAACCCTATTATTCACAATGTCTCTAAAACCAGGAAAAATTGCTCTGGTAAGTCACCTGAAGGCCATCGAAAAATGCAGATATATTTTCATGAATGCAGGACATAAAAGCAAATAGGCAGTACTCCCATAGCAGAACATCAAAGATTAATGTCTTGCTAGACTTTTAGAAATGTCAAGTCAAATAAAGAAAAATTTTGGCCATGGGTCCTTTTCACTACTTAAAGATCCCTCATCAAACTACTTAGGTGAGTGGGTGCTGAAGAACGTGAAGTGTAGCCTGATGTTACCAGGACAAGTAAGGTGACAAACTTCATTTGCAAATGATTGCGAATCTCAGAAGCAAGGAAATACAACTGGAGAATTCTAAAAGCCTACAGCCTCAAAACAATTATTGTCATGACCACATAACCCTATTATCTTTGCAATCCACAACACCCTCCCTCAGCACTCAATCCCCAAACAGGGTTTGTAACCCTTTTACGCAACATCGAACGCTTTGCTCTGCCACTAGACACATCCTATTTTGGCTGCTTCTTTCATCTACTGCATCTTACAACTCTGTCAGGCTTTAGAGAGAAGCTTTTCATTTGATGTTGCAGCTGTGACAAAACTGATCTGCAAGTCTGTGCCACAAAGTGGAAAGACACAGAAAACTCTTCTCGCTGAGAGACCGTCAGCACAGACAAGTTTTAGGCAGATGCACTGATCAGACACAAAGGCTGCAGCACAGAGACACCCATCACATTCCAGAGCACAGATAAGACCATGGAAACATGCCACAGTTCTTTAGAGCAGACCAGAAACACTACTGTTCTCTTGGAAGAAAGGAAAAAAAACAGGTCAGTGCCTTATCAAAAGATAAGCAGCCAAAGGGACAATGAAAGTCTGATCGTTACAAATTCAAAATAATAGCTCTGTGCTAAAACACACACATATTTCACTGATACAGAAACAATGAATGAAAAAAATTTGTGATACATCAGCCCTAACTGCCATTTGCTCATTGTTCCCCAATAATAATTCATTTATTTTACAAGCAATACACTGCACACAAAGTCAAATCAGGTAGTAAAACAGGAAGAGTTACAAGACCAGACTGCATTAATACGCAGCAACAGCTTTCTGGAAGTTTTGAAAATTAAACAAAAAAAAAGAAAAACATGACTTACAACTTCTGAATTTCAGGCCACAAGGTATTCTGCAGCAAGTGATCCTCTGGGGGAGGTTCTAAAAGACATATGTACAACATACTCAAATACAGTACTAAATAATCTAAAATCAGCTAAATAATGTTTAAATTTTATATCCCATAACCCTAATTCTCTATTTCACAGAACAGAAATGAACCTCATACCTGTAAGGATCAAGGGCTGAAAATAAATCTCAGGATACTGATTTGAAATGGTATTAAATGTTTCTTCATCCTCAGCTGGTTGAACAGGCATATCTCCTATTCAAAGTAAGGACTTCATTAGCTAGAGAGAACATACTTGACAGGAGGGAAAATACGGGCATTTACTATACAAGTAAAAAACACCTACTGTTTTTACAACAGATGTAACTGAAATTAAGTTTCTCTGCTTCTAGAGTTACAATAATATGACTATTAGACCCTAGTTACTTTAATGCACATGGGAATGGAGAAGGAAAAAAAAAAATCTAACTAATTGGACTAATTTCATTCCTAGACTGACCTCTCTCCATCAACACAGTCTCTCAGAGATTCTTAAAGGACTTTGATATATCTCAAAGAAGCAATCACCAGGAGTTGAACCCAAGTTTTCCCAATGTTAAACCTTCCCTTCTGCATTTGAAAATGTTTAAGGCAAAAATCTCTGATAGAAGTGATGAATTCCTGAATTTAATGTGGACCCCTAAATGAAAAGCCATACTTGCAGAAGTGAATCTACAATTGCAAACTTCATCAAAACTGCTGAGGGCTCAGTCCTCAGCTTTAGGCAAAAGTAACCAAAGTAACTGGAATTACTCAGTTAATTTTAAGTTAAAATTCAACTACGACCTTCACTTTCAAGATTTTATTTAAGACAAAGGTACAGAGCTGGGGAACAGTCACTCTCAAACAGAATCTAACTTTTTGCCAAATGTACGTTTCAAATACAGCAGTTTTAAAAAGGCAGGTAGAGAGGAAGCAGAACAGAAGGACTACCTTCTCATTCATCCTGTCTTCTCTCCCCTTGAAAATTAAATACCTGATCATCATTCACCATGAAGACTGCAGACTGAGCAAGAAGAGAGGTCTGTGGGGCTTTAACCTAAGCCATCAGTGCTGACAGCATTGGGTAGGCCATGGTGGACAATGCAGGAAAACTCGACTGCCTTCCTACTCCTAGTGCTGCTTCCAGGTGTGCCACAAGAAATCAATGGAAATTAGTTATTCTGTATGTGATGATACTCCAGGAGAAGAAAGTTTTGATCTTTCTCTTAGCAGAAAGCAGAAAAAAAGAGATTTTGCCAAAATCTTCAGTTACTTCAAGTACAATAAAGCTACTTTTCCTCTAGGAAAATTTAGCTGTATGGCCATTGAAGACTCTGTAGACAAAGGTTATTAAAATGCTTCTTTTTTCAATTCACATCTTCTGATAAACTTTAAGTAGAGAAAAAAGAGGTCCGATCTAATTTGTAGATTCCAATGTAAGTGCATTTTTACCAGAGACTTTATTAAACACCAGATCACCGGTCCCATCCCCAGTCTCAAGATGCTATTCTTTGTGTTTTTCATTCTAGAGAGTTGTTTGTCCCTCCTTCCTTGTTCACCACAATGCAATCCTCACTACATCTCCAAGAAATAAATCTGGTGCCTCATCAGCCTTTACTGAAAGAACATTAGTGACTGTTGGCTAAGTAATTCTTCCTTCCTAAATACTTTCACAAAACGTAATTTACCTGGAGGAGGTTTACAGCTATTTTCACTGTAACAGAAAATGTCACTGATGTCCCCTCTCAAAGTATCATTACTTCAAACGTCAACACCCTTATACAAACTTACTGAAGAGAGTGTGGAAAGGACTCCAGCTTATAGCTTTAGAGGTCAAGGTATGGTACACAGAAACCACAAGTAGCAACAGGTATTTCTGCTTTAACAACTCCAAACCCAGTTTCACAGTACGCTACTCGATACTAATTTTTTTTTGCTAAAAGTCATCAGTCTTATTGGTGAGTGGGGGTGTGAGGCACAGATAGTGACCACAGAGAAAAAAAGGTAAAACAGAAGGTGGTGGAATTCTTATAATATCCTGCCCTGCATACTCCCACACCCATCGAAGGAAAGCAAGGAGTTCCAGCATCCATGTAAAACTCCTCAAAATCAGTCAACAGGAGAGGCTCTCGGGAGCACTGTGCAGACTGAGTGGGTTACTTCCTATAGGGGTGTGGGGCACAGTATGGAGAACAGGGAAAAAACATTTTAGGTTTGCAGGAGACAGTAGAGGATGTTTAGGGGAGAAACCGAAGGTAGATAAAGGGAGGAAAGATTCTTACTTGTGCTTTTTTATTATTTTTAAGCACCATATTTAGGTACTACCAGAGACATAAACACTCTGCACAATTTTGTTTCTATATTCTAAGCTTGCAGTCAAGCTTCAAACGACAGACTTAACAGAAACACACATGCTAAACCAGTAATTTTTTAAAAAGTTTCCACATGAAGCACCATCACCATTATTTCTCATTAGCTGTACCTTCAAAAACAGCTTTATTGGATAATCCCAAAGCTGGCACAGTTGCACCTTCTGGAAGATCAGATGATTGCTGAATTAAAAAAAAAAAAAGGTTACAAACAGATTGTCACGTAGGTTCAGATTTCAAAGGCCACAATTTAAGGATTCCCTGTGATAAAAAGAGTAACTTTTCTAACAAAGTGAAGGAGGCACTTTGAAAAACTCCCAACTCATCCAGAACATATCCTGGACACAATGGAGACCAGTACTCTGCTAGGAAAAAAAAGAAGCTTTTCCAAGGCCTCAGCTCAAAGGTCTTGCTGTAAAGCATGCATCTTCATCCCCAATTACAGGTCGTCTTTCACAATTTTATTTTTTCTAGGAGATACATGATAATTTATCAACTAAGAGCACTGTAATTTTTATCCCAACAGGACTGAGAAAAAGTCTGTTCCAAGTTGAAATAACAAAGCAGCATTTTGGAAAAGGGGACAGAGTGCCTGCGCCACAACTTGAAAAACATTCCAGTACGTGGGGCAGAGAAATGACTGGAGTATGTGGCTGTTTAGAGCACCTCAGAGGAAAACCAAATCAGATAGAAAATACTTCCATAAAGGTATGGGGGGGACCCCAAAATCCAGAAAGGTTAGGCAAACTTGGGGCCCTTTGTGCAGAGATGGAGAAAGATTAGATTTAATAGCTGTAAACCCCCTTCTTTAGGGTGTCTGAAAAATTCAAAGAAAGACTGTTTTACAGAGCTGGATTAATAATTCAGGTGACAGCTTCAAATTATGAACATTTAAACAAATAATACAGTATTTTATGAGAAAATACCACACACAGCCCCCAGTCTAAAGGCTCTAAACCAAAAATAGTTCTTCATTACAACTCAAAGTATAACACAATCCCGTGGATTTGAACTGAATATAATCCTATTCATCCTTTTTGAATATAAAGCTGGCTTTTTGGTTTTAGGTATTTTTTTGGGAAGGCGTTTGAGCTAAATAAAGAAAAAGCTTACCCACTTTAATGAAAAAAAAACATTCACAGAAAATAATTTCAATAAATCTATTAAAGAGTAGCTGTATCACAAGAGTGCGTAAAGCCTTCCTCTTTTTAAACAAAGCCTATGTGAAACAGTTTGTGATATCATGGATCAAAAAACAGCACTCAGAGGAAGAGCTGATAAGGAAAGTCTACATAAATGTAAAATGGTAACATCTGCAAGCGTTACAGAAGCACAATGTTATTTGTACAATTTCATTAAGGCAAATGTTAACAAACTTATACAGAACCGAGGCACTAAATGGCTGCTTATGTAACTTCTTGCTACCAAAAATTAATGGATTTCTTTCCCAGATATTTCAATTGTTAAATGAAATGGAAAGGCTAATCCACCTCTGAGAAGCTGCACAGAAAACGTTGCTTTTGAGCCAGTGATGCAAAGAGCATGCAAGGCACCACACAGAGGCAACTATTTTGAATGAGGCTGCTCTATAAAATGCAAAGAAAACTAGAATTAGATCTTAAAGCAAATGGGGGGCAAACAAAGGACAGCCACACTGCAGTCTTATCTTCTCCCAGAGTACGCAGGTATACTTGTTAACAACTAAGAACTGAGACGTAAAGGCCTCAAGAAAATTTCCTATTCCAAGACAAAATATAGAATGAGCGCATACAGATTTATGAATAGTTATATGTAGAAACTACCATCAGTGTTAAAAGCTTTAAGCTATTTCCAAGCATACAATTAAAAGAAACAACAACACATAACCACACAACAATAATTACATCTAGAGAAGACTACTACACCCTTAAATTAAGCAAAAGCACACTTCCAGACTTTATTGTTTGCTTTCAAATCACCAAGTGTATAGAGTAGTGTGCTTGGTCTGACACTGAAGGTTTACCCACACTATCTGCAATCTTCAGACCCTAGGTCTTGTTTAATTTCAAACACAACCTGTTTTATAAAGATGCCACCATAAAAACACATACAAAACAACACATATGGAAGCAAATAGAAGGGAAAGGAAAAACAAGGTTGAGGTTTCAGAACTATTAAAAGAATTTTTATGGAGTTTCGTGCAATTTGACATTTTCTAAAGCATTAATTTTATTCACACGAAAGAGGGCTGTCTTCATTTAGCATTGCTTTAGCACACTTACGTGGGAGCACAGTTTCTCCATTGGAATACCAGTAATATTACTGAAATTTTCTATAAAATTCTTGGGAGCACGAAAAACTCGAAGCACTTTTTCATCTGCTCCCGACACAAACTGAAACCGGCCGATTATTGCCAGACAACGCATGTCATATCCATGTACTTGAGGCCTTGCAATTTCATGCCAGGTTACCTAAACAAACAGACGTGCAGTTAAAACACAAGTTCTATACCAGAGATGCAGCAAGATTTTAAGTTCCAAAACAGTACTAATACGTCTCAGGCTGACTTAATTAACATAAAGGAAAGTTAACAGCAACCTTCTACTGACATTCATAAAACTCATGCATGCTCACACTCATCCGTTAAAGCCTATTTTTCCACCAAACAATTCCTGTAATTATTAAAACTGTCTCCCTGCACAAGTATGTTTAAGGCATTTGCTTACCTTTGTTACTAAGGGCAGACCACACTTACTGTGACTTCCTTATGCTACACAGTCAGGAATAGGATGCAATTTGCTTAAGCAAAAGGAGGACGGTATAGTACTTACTACTTTCAAAAGCGTAGCTCTGAAAGACGTAGGAAAGGCAGTGACAATTACCTTGCTTCCTTCACCTGCCTTTCACACAGGACAGCGGCACTGCTGTCAGCAGGCTACAGGTTCCTACTTCCCCCCTTTAAATACTCGATTTTAGTGAGATCATTTAACAGAAGCTTTGCAAAAAGCTGACAAAACCAAAATAACTTCTTATAGGAATAACATCTGGAAAATACTGATGATTTTAGAAGTACTCTCATTTGAAGTACTATTTTTTCCTAATTCTCTGATATATTCATACCCACGCTTCAAGTATTAATCTAAGAAAAACAGAATTAACCAGAAATCAGATAGACAAGATAGTTTTATAGTCATACTAAGCAAAGAACATTTGCCAAAAGAGGTATTAAATTATTTAAATTCTTCTCTAAAAAGCTAATTTATTCCACACATGAAAAATATGAGTCTTCAAAAAACTCCTTTGTTTTCTAGCAAATACTCTTTCATGAAGAGATTTTTACTATGTGTCATTAGCTACTACTCCTACATGATACTTCAGTTGGAAAAACAGAGTGCATACTTTTGAGTTAACAGCCAGCAGAATTACAATTAATTTAATGAATTAGAATTAATTTATAGACTACTTCTGTATTACAATGCCTGGAAAACTACAGCCAATATAGAATTTCCGTTGAACTATACATAATACAAACATAAGGAAAGGCATTACACCGACTGCAAACTGCATATATCACACTAAAAATTCAACTGAGTTTCAAATGTCAAAGCTTCCACAGTACCTGAACAGGATATTTGAGAGATCAAATCCTACAAAATCTCATGTTTTCACAAGAGCTTGATTATTTTTCCAATGAGAGAAAAAAGCATTAATTCTTTTTAAAAAGCAAAAACATACAAACAAAACCCCCAAATAGGCAATAAACTCTTCTTACCCTTTACTAGGTGCATCTTTGCATATTTCAGAGCACAGCACATAGTGGAGATGAAAAAAACAAAACACCCAAAGCCCAAAACATAGAGATAGGGCTGTATAAGTCAGGCAATAAGATTCTTTCAGAAAAATCAGCGTGCAAATTTGCAGATTGTTATCCCTCATTTCTGATATTTGAGCCCAGTACAATAGCAGAATTGATATTTTAAGAAGGGATAATTATTTGTATTTCACAGTCAACATTCAGTTCTCTTTCCAGAGAGGAAAATGTAAGCTGAAATACTATCTTTCCATAGATGTCTAACCATTCATTGGGTCTTGTTAAGACAAACATCAGATGTCACCTGTTGTAATTTTTTCACATGCTAAACTCACAGTGCCTTACTTTCTTTACCGTATTAAAAGCCTGTGTTACCTAAGTTCATAAGCAGCATAACTAACCACCTGGTTTTCAGGGTTCAGAAGTCCTGAATGAATGCCTTTCAAATGACCCATATCTATCTCAACCCTTCACCTCACCCACCAACAGGATACTCCAGCTTTCTCCCACACCCCATGCAGCAACAAGTGTTGATGCTACTTAGATTT
The DNA here is from genome assembly GCF_000710305.1 of Buceros rhinoceros silvestris. Taxonomy (NCBI): domain Eukaryota; kingdom Metazoa; phylum Chordata; class Aves; order Bucerotiformes; family Bucerotidae; genus Buceros; species Buceros rhinoceros. Next base: position 21,950 of record NW_010421396.1, on the reverse strand, counting down.
ACACCGGGTTGAACCAGCCCGGCAGCTGCTCTGTGTCAGAACGGGAAGGGGAAGTACAGTAGTTCAGTTCCTACCAAACTTCTCTATGAAGCCTGCAATCATTCTGCTAAATCAATTAATTCGAAAGTTTCAGGGACGGCAGGAATAGCTGTACAGGTAAATCATACAAAGCTCAGTTCTTTCAGAAAATAGCATAAAAAATTAGCAAGCAGCATACATCATGAAGAGTGGTACTTCAGTAGGTCACAAAGAACACAGCATCAACTCTTTCGAATGCTGCCAACTTACATCACGTGCTAATGCTGGACTTTGTTTCCATATGTCAAATCCAACATACTATCTTTTCCACAGCTGTTGTACCCTCCAGATTGGAGATCAGGGGAAGAGACAGGTAAGTAAACTGGAGATGCCCTTCCTATAAGACAAGGCAAAGCCTAGCACTTGAGCTGGGATTGCCACCACTTCTGTGTGGCCTGAAAGAAGGAAATCAAGGAACTGGTGCCAAATTCACTCTCCCAAAAACATCAGGCATTCTGTGCTGGTCTACACTAGAGAAGCTTTCATGAAACAGTTACAATAGCCACCCTTTACCTCCCCCAGCTAGTAACACAGCTTGCACAGGGCCTTACAGGATTTCAATCATACTAGTTTCTGCCAGTTTCCTGAATGCAACATTAGTACTGTTCTACCGAAAAAGCTCTATTTGTAGATGAGGAAAATGCATGTGCAACTAGAAACAGGAACTTTCGCATTCCTAGACAAGGTTTTCCCCCACCAAAATTTAGACTTATTTTGAAACACACAAAGTCATTCAGGAATAATTCTTCCTGGAAAGTTGCTTGCACAGGTACCAACTGCACTGATGCAGTTCAGATAATCATTCCGGTAAAACAGTCATAAACAAAATTGTGTAAAAAATACAGTGACAACTTTTAAGTTAAGCTTGTGTAAAAAAAGCAAAACCAAAGCTGAGTTTCTTTAAGATTACCTGCAGCAGTGCTTAGCCAAGCGTTAAACAAGGACGATAGACAGTTATTAGACTCAGCCCATGTTCCTTCTTCTGAATTACTGCACAGCCTGGTTTTTACGACTCTGAGAGAACACTCGCGGAAGATAACCCAGAGGTGAACTCAGGATTAAACAGCACTCATGCTATGTAATTGCTAAAACTCTGCCAACAGTATTTTTAAAGTGAAAATGACATATACTGACTGACCAAACCAAGCTTCTGCACAAACAGTTTTGAAGAGATCATGGTTTGGGGAAATTTAAGGTATGAGTTATGTTCAGGCGACTTGTTCCAAAGTCAGAAAAGACAATCCCTTTTTATGAAGCTCACAAAATCTTTGAAGATTTTACCTCTGTCTCTTGTTTTCTTTTCCACGGAGCAAAGAGTCTAGTAGTTTGATCAGAACCAACACTGATGATAAATTCTCCTTCTGGGTCCCATTTTACATCTTCCACACTGTTAAAATGTCCCGAAATCACAACTTCTGGAGTCCATTCTTTCTATTAAAAAAAGGAACCAACAAAGGAAAATGTTTTCAGTTGACTGATAGGGATATTCTAGAGAAAATAAAAGTAGCAACGTCCTTACTAAAAGAAAAAAACAACAAAAAAACCCCATCTGAAAACAGCAAATCATTAGAACTCAGAGGCCAAAGAGACACAAACACTGATTTATTGCTCTAATTTATAAGAAACTTGTAGTTTTGGTTCAGCTGCTGCTTCTGAACAAAGCATATCTACAAAGAAGTTCAGTCTATTCCACTGACTTTATGGTCCCCACAGGGAAGCAATAAGTTTTAGAGCCTAGGAGATTGCAACCTCCCTTTTGTGCAGGAGCAGGACTCCTACAGGATATTACATTCAGGGAAGGACTATTTCAATCACTAGTTTTAAATCGTACTACTACACTTTTCTATTAACAGAACTTACCTCAAGTGACATGTAAGTGCAAATCCTTTAAGTACTATTACTAATAAAAAAACCAAACGTACCTTATTAACTGTAGTCTGTTTCCAAAGGTGTAGTGCTCCATGAAAAGCATGAGCAATGATCATTGAACCATCTGGACTAAACTGGCAGTCAAAAAATCCAAGGGTATTGCCACCCACTTCACCTACCCGCACCTGAATTAATAATCAGGAGTGAAATATCCATGAAAATGGCCTTACATGCATATAATCACATCCTAATCTCATGAGATGAAAATTCAGCTATAGGTAACAGTTCACGTTACACGCAAAAATACATTTAAAGACTATTTTAAGTGCAAATAAATTGTTGCAGGAATTAAAGCTGCAAGTCATAATGGAGGCTCCCCTCATAAACATCTCCGGGTAGGACCTTGCACAATCACTCAGGAAAAAAAAATATAATACTCAAGATGAGATGAGAACCCATTCTGTGTTTCAGACCAGTCTGCTGGATGCAACCATTTCTTCCACGTGTTGCTTTCTTACTGCTCTGTTGCACAAAATGGAGAAGAGGTCCAAAGGAAGAGCAGTTTACGATTTTCTTTTTCTTAATTTCCAAGATTCACTGCCATATTTCCACTTGCCTCTTTCTCCATGAATCCCTGCAACTTGCTCCACATTCCTTTTGTAGCATATTTTGCCCTCTGTTCTGTGCCCCTCCCTTGTGACTGTGTATGTATCCATGCACACACACACACACTTTACAATTGCTCTACTGCTTTTCCAAGTTTTTAATTACATTAAAAGATCATTAAAATTTCATTTGCAAGTGTCATTCAAGAGATAAGAAAGCAATTCCTTTCAAGCTGTATCCTTAACAATTCCCCTGTTACTATACAGCAAGTTTTAAGATCACAATGAAATGTGACTAGTGTGGACTGGTATGTCTATTTTACTAGCACTCATTCAAAAAAATACTGCTCATATGGAAGTGGCTAGAGGCAGAATTCTAGCCTGACTTCTGAGTAGGGGAATGATTTTGTGAAGACTTCTTGTAATCATACTAAAATGAAAAGAGACAGAAAATTGCACCCTTCCTCCCTGCAAGCTTCCAGCTCATGTTTCTCTCTCTCAGTGGAAAAAGGATTGCTGCAGTTAAAATGTCTGATCTGAACCGCGAGCTTCACATCTGTGGTCTAACCAGTGCAAATAGAACGTACAAAGAAAGAGTAACAATGCGCAACAAGCTTTACTGCACAACCCGTTTTTGGAAGCTTGTACAGTTAGCCACAACTAAGCGTTATAACTAGGGACAACAAATACATCTCTGTGTAATCACTCTATTATGAGCTAATTTCTGCTTCGAGTAGAAAGGCACAAGAACTTTTCAATGGAACAGGGAAAACATTAAATCCACCTACTGTAATTCTCTTTTTTCTCCCAAAGGGGATTAGAACTTTCTTTGTGACAGGAAAGACCAAAAACAATGGTTGGCATAACACAACACAACTAATTTCAGCTGAACTATTGCAATGTGGAAGAGTAGGTCAACTGAAAACAAAGGCATCTACCAAACCACTAGAAAAATCTGTGTGTACTACTTGTTTATTTAGGATGATCCCCATTAGAAGAGTGTTCAAATGCTTTAATGAAACACAAGTATCCAGCTCAAATGGAAGAAGAACCTAGTGACACAGCCCATGAACAAGTTACCGTAAGTAAAACCAGGCTTGTGAATTGCATGTCAGCTGCTCTGTAGTAACTGCCTGGATGCACATTCCCACAAGGATTAACTACAAATAATTCAGGAAGATTTCTTCCTCTTCCTACCAGCAGTACACAGCGTGTGCTACTATGCAGCACCCAGCTTGCTATACTGTGAATGCCAGATGAGAACAAAAAAAATTCCACTTAGAAACTCCCCAAAACGCTAATAAGAAAGTAAACAAACAATAAAAATCATGCCAAATCACATAATTTTTTTAAAGTGTATTTTTACTTGCAACACAGCATCAGAATCAGTAATTTTGCAAGAAAATGTTTTTTCCTTTCTCTCTTTTATAGCTTTTGTTCTGTCCAGTACACACACGATCTGGAAACAGAACTTGAATACAGCATGTATTGTGAGAAAGTCTGACACTTGCCTGTTCTAGCCAGACTCCAGATTCCTTATCAGGTTCCCAGATGATCACAGTTTTGTCCATTGATGCAGACAATATCCTCATTGGTTGTTGCATGCTGCCATCTACAGTATAAGGAAAACAATTACCATACAACCTATGAGAATGCCTTCTAAAAGAATCCGGTCATCATGAAAACCAAACACACTACGAAGATTGTTCAACATCAGAGACATGCAATGCAGTACTTGAATGCAAGACTTAATGGGCTCTACGTTCTCTGTAGGTGTTCATTAGGAGGTATTGTACTTTTCAGCCATAACCTCTCCAAGGAAATGTAAAACACATACATGAAGACAACCATATTCTACTGTTTATTCTCCCCAAATTAACTCTGAAACAAATGTAATTTGGAGGAACAAATCGAGCTTCACAGAGAGGCTACACAGGGCTGCATAGCAGTTCCCAGTTCTATTCTTCAAACTGAGATTTCACAGAAAGATTTCCAGTTTAAACCAAAATAATCTCTATGCCAGTATTCACTGCATTTTTTCCAAATGAAGTGTTAGATTCACTACAGACTTTGACAGACTCTAGCATGTTGTACTGCGCACAGCAGTAAGGACTGCTCTCCAAAATGCAGTGGAACACTCCAGACAACAGTCCAACACAGCCAAAACAGGGAAGAGGAAACTGGTTTGTCACCTAGTTGGGAAATGAAGTGCTGGGGAACCTTTCTTGAAACAGAGACATAAGCAGGCTTCTCTTGAAGCAGTCTCTTATGTCACACCAAATCTTCTACCTTCTGCATGGAGAATATCTCTCAGATCAGTATGCCTCTGAAGAAAGAAAATCTATTTTGGGGAACCCAAGAGCAGACAGGCCACAGAACACAAGCAGCTGCACCTATGTGGAAGGATGATGTAAGACACCTGGAAAACTTCATAGTCTAACAGGACAGTTTTTCAGATTGCAGGGCAAGGCTTGAAGGGCTATATTTTGCCTAAACCTTGCTTTAACAGACAAAATCTTTTATTGGTGTTTAAAAAAAAAGTGAAAGAACAGGTAACTAAGCCAGTATTCTGAAAGCAAGTCCTGTGACTCACACAGGTATTTTGACATTCTAATTGCACTCTACTGTTCAAATGTTGTATATACACTGGAAAAAATCTGTGCTTTGTACTGGTGAAGTTGCCTGTCGTCAGTAACTGTAAAACTTCACAGAAAAAAAGGCACCTTTGCCAATACAAATACACAAGGGCATTCTGATGGTGTAAGCATGTCAAACCAAGAACGTCCTTTCATTACACACCAGGCAGACACACACACTAGAAAATCAGTACCACAAACAAGCCTGTCAGAATTTAAAGGTTTGAAAAGAAAGACAAAGATGAGGGCAAGATGAAAAAATTAAACTGTAAATAACTTCTTTTTCCAACGAGAGTCTGCATTAATGCCTTAAAGCTACCAACTAGAAAGAGAAAACTGGTACTCAAGGAATCCCTGGCATGTTGTATTAATAGACAGAAGACTGAGTATCTCCTGGATGTTACTATTTGTTCCTTTCTTGTCAAAGAAAAAGAAAGGAGTGTTTTCGATTAATGTTGACCTTACAAAGACAAAGACATTTCAAATACATATATCAATGTAAAATACTAAAGCTATTAATTTATACTGATTAAACAGCAAATCAATTTCTTGGTTATGTTATTTCATTCATTAAACACAAGGAAGAGAGAACATCCTGCAACACACAATGACAAACAGAGCCTGTGCTTTAAGATGTGCTATTGTGGCACATTCAGTCAAAACATACATTTACTTAAAAAACATCATTTGCAGAATTTAAGCATTTTCATAGTCCACAGTGAAAAGTGAACACATAAACACAATTCAATGACATGCAACTGTACTCTGTGTATACAACACTTAAAATAATGGCTAAGGGTTCAGTATCTTTTTACCTTTGGAAAATGAAGGTTGCCAATGAACTGCATACACCCAGTTTTCATGACCAGCCAACACAGATTCCAAAGTAATTGCGTATGTTGTGTCAGTATCTACCACAAATCAGAGAAAAACACGTTTCTTTCTAAAAGCCAAGAAAGATCAGGTCATTTCTGGTATCTTCAGTGGAGAGGAAAAAACAAAACAAAACAAAAATCAACTGCTTTCATCATCTACCAGTATCTTAATAGCCTATGGACACTGAACATCCGCCTGAAAACCTACTTTGCTGCAAGCCCTGAGTACCAGATTGACACTGAGAGGTCAGCCTATTGCCTCAGAGCGGTATCACAGAAGCCCTGAAGAACTCTCAAGTGATTCTGAAATCCAACTCTCTGGCACAGATTCTGCCCACGCTCAAGTAACTTCAGCATATTTACATCTCCAAATCACTGTAAATACAAGCATTAAGATACTTCAAATGACCAATCAGGATTTGCAGCAAGTAGCATGAGCATTTTTCACACATAACATCATACAAACTTCATCGTATTACTTAAGTTGCCTAAGAATTTACCCCACAACATCAGCATGGCAAGCCTGATGATACAGTGCTCAACCACTTTAACATACTGCTTGATATGTTATACAGGTGACATGTAAGCCTGCACATACTTCTCTGTTATCTCCAGTATTTTTCTAAGGTTTAAGAGTAGCATCTCTTAATGCATTGAAATTGAAAACAAAAATTAAAGGTATGTTATTAAACTGGAGAAGAGCTGCATGACAGCTTCCCTCCCACAGACAAACTCATGACTATGTCCTGGATTCAGAATATGCGTTAACAGCACACGTTGATATTAAGGTCTCTTGCTGCTTTACCGTTCTTTGTAATACATCATTAACTTCACACAGTCACAGCTTTGAAAGAACACTTCCACTTCTAACAGCTGAATAAAAGTAATGCAGTCAAACTGGTTTCAGATTCTTTTAATAGAAGAAACAAAACAAATTACATGGTAACCACCTTGTTAGCCACCTTGAAACAACAGATACAGAAGTAAAAGGTTGTGCAAAAACATTTTACAGCTGTTACCTACCTTTGATGGTAAAAACAGTCTCTTTCAGTCTTATGGAATCATCTTCAGTTCCTGAAAGTTGTTTTGATTTTGTACGCACCTTCCAAATTCTTATTAAACAATCTTGAGCACAGCTTGCTAAGAGAAGTTCTTTACCTGGTTGGTTTCAAAAAAAAAAAAAAAAAAAAAAAAAAAAAAAAAAAAAACAAAAAAAAAAAAAAAAACCAAAAACAAAAAACAAAACCCACAACAAATGTGTTTTCATTGCAACCACTGCCATGACTAACCCATTCTCTTTCCAAATAAGTATTAAAGCATTATCCTAAATTTTCCTATTGTACAGTGTCATCAACTGCTGTTTTATTTCAACGACGGCTTACTCTCCCATTTTCAACCCTCCACTACTTTGGAACACGCTGACTATGAACATTTTTATGATTATAAGAAATGGAAGACATTGTAATACTGTACGTATTGCACATATACTTCATCAATACCTATGGCTTTCACTCAAAACTGATGCCTCAACACTCTTCAATAACTACTTTCCTCCTTTTCTTTCTTCAGGACTGCAGCATTCCCTAATTCCTTCTATTTTATTTTTGCCATTGCAAGATTTATTTGATTAGTTAACATCTGAATAGATTCTCTTCTTAATCTCCTATTCTAAAAGAAGACAGGAGGAGAAGAAAAGTACCTTTTCTCCCTACTTTGTCCCTTTTGAAAAAGCAGGCAACTTACCCTCACTCAGATACAGATATTTGCATATAGAAAGAGACAAGTTGCTAAAACTCCTATTTGCATTTAGGTATCAGTCAGGTAAACATATGTAAAGAAAGCAAGACAAAATGAGGGATGCAAACACAAGATATGAGTGTCCTGTATCAGTCCTGCTATAGCCATACATTTGATAACTAAAACATAACCATAATATAGGTTCCACAATTCTTATGTTTTAACAGGACAAAGTTCCATCTTGTATATCTGGTAATACGTTTCAAAAAAAAAAAATTTCACAAGAGCTTAGGAACCACAGTGCATCAGAAGCATCTGTGGGAGGAATGAGAGTAGCACTGTCGTTAAACCAGTATTCCATTTTATTACTCTTTCATACTGACCACAGACTGCCCATTCAATGCCTCTTATCCAATCTTCATGGCCAGGGAGTATTAATGTTTTCTGAAACTGAATAAAAATATCATGTTATCACATAAATGCACTTAGTTACCACGCATATATGAGCCATTAGCTTTGGAATTTCAAGTTTTTTGTGTTTACAGCTTCTATTATCTGAAATTGAAAAAATAAGCTGCTACTAAGGATTGTAATTTACTGATAGACTATAAATAGGTCTTTTTGGTTTTGCCACCATTGGGTAAACGTGCCACAACATGGCACTTCCCATTTACAAGCAGAAAAGAACGAGAACCTGAGGTGCTCACCTTCAAGAGGCTACAGTCTCTCTGTGATATAGATTATGCTTTCTCAGGCTTATATATGCAAAGAATAATGTAATGCAGGTATGACCTGGTAAATAATTTGCATTACATATGTGAAGCAGACGCAACTGTAGATGATGTGGAAAATGAATACAGGCAAAATCAACTGCAAAAAGAAGGGTAGTTGCTTTAAAAATATTTCAATAATTCATTCATAGTACTAACATTACGAATTACTTATGGGGCCAGAAATATTCCCTGTTTAAGTTCACTGACTAAGTTTAAGGCAGGCATACATCAAGAACTGCGTCTGCTCAAGTAAACCTCTGCATAAATCCCTTACCTAGACCTACTAAGAGTTATGACTAAATAACAGTCTTTGCTCTCAGCACAAGACTGCAACTGAGTTGTTCTAACCCATTTGTAATAAAAAATAAAATAATTAAAAAAAAAAAAAGAGGGCAACACAATAGTAAAGGCTCTCTCAAAATCTCTGCCTTCAGCTTCAGAGAAGATAGTCAGCAACCGTTAATTCATCCAAACAATTTTATAGCTAACTGAACGTACTCAGAAATCAGTGCCTCCTCTCTTTGGTCCATATTTTCATGGATATTCCCCCAAATCGCCTTTACATCAAAAACCATTACTCAGCTTCTCCTCATTCTGCATTTGCATTCCTAATGTTACAGAACTATGCGACCAGAACAGCTTAACAGAAACTTCCGCATCAAAAAGTTTTGGTCTTGATTAAGAATGCGTGCTCACAGGCACCTAAGTCTCATTCGGCTTGTCACATCAGCACTCTCAGGCACTTCTGGACGTGGCATTCCAAACAGATTTTTATGTTAAAACACCCAACCGGTTACGTGTAAATAAAGTCAGAAACAGCTCAAGAAGCAAGATCAAACAGTGACCTAAAGGTTCTTCTGAAGGCTATATGTTTCTGGCAGTACATCAAAAAAAATTTTGTGGCAATTCACATTTCAGATGATAAAACATTTATTCATTTATATGATCTTTGACATAATGCTCTGTATTGTACATTCAACAACGTAGTTGGTAGAATTACTCCCAACAGAAAGATTGGTTCAGGCTGAACTGTTGCTAACATTCTTGTCTTTTACGGTTCCTTTTATGTCAAGCAGTGCAAATATTTCCTGAAACTTGACTTTAATATTAATTTAAACACACATCTAATAAATTTTCATTTCAAGTTAGGTGGGTTTTTTTTTAAATTATTATCATCTTCTCACATCAAAGAGAAACATTAAGAAAAGTAGACGTTTGTTTTCTCTATAAAGAGAGTAAAACTACTCAGTTTGAGGCTATTAATAACACCTCAGGTTTCCAGTTCACTTCCCAGATAGTGCTAAGTAGTGCCCAGAAGTCTAAGTCAAACATGCAATTCTTGAGTGAGTGCTTTTTCCACAGCACTAAAAATTTTCAAGTTGCTGTTTCCCAAAAAAATAAAAATTGTCCACTGAAACTGAGCAAGGAGTACTGTGGCTGTTGTGACCTCCGCCTGGGTTTTTTGTTTTCGTTTCGCTCTTTTCCTTGAAGTTTGTGTCTCTTGGTATCACACATGCAGTTTCTTCAGATGTATTCTGTTACAAAACGGCATCAATTTAAAGCTTCTTGCAGATGCACATGGTCATTATTTTTAAATGATTCAAAGGTTTTAATACTGCCTAGTTATTGCAAGTATTTTGCGCTGTCATTATTCTCATTTTTATAGCTCCTGTTTCTACAGTCTCAGCTTTTTCCTCCTCTATTTCAGTATTCCCCTTTTTCCTTACTGGATAGATAAGATTATTGGAAGTTACATTACCAACAGCCGAATGTAACAAAAACTCATGGTCCGAGTCACCTACTGCACAGGCTTTCCCATGCCTCTTAAACAATCCCCAATCTATTTTTATGTAGCAGCAATCTGGTGTCTTTTCCGTCAGGCAAAGAATAAAGCTGTTCTGTAGATAGCAGAACTAATGAAGCCTGGTTGTCTCTGGACATGCCCAGCACGCTCTGCACAACTAACTCTACCCACACTTTCGGTACGTGTCCTTCAGGATCAGGCTGGTAGTATCGTTTGGCAAATTTGGCAGGTACCACACAAGGTAACAGAGGTCCAAATCTTCTCAGTTTTTCTCCACGGGACACTAGATGCGATATCCCTCCTCCATCCAGCTGTTAGTCTTGCAGAATTAGAAAGAGCCTCAATTATTTTTGAGTCTCTTATTCCACTTAGCAGTTAGGCCACATTATTTAGGGGAAACATACTCAAACATGCACAGCAAAATCTCTCAGAAACTAAGCTTGACATAGAGATGTTTTATTTTAAAGCTCTATTTTGATCTTCTGGCTTGCTTACTTCCCCTCCATAGGCCTGTAATATCTCAAGCAGGAAGGCATATAATAGTTTCTGAAAGATTTTTTCCCTGGGTACTTTAATAAATCAATACCCTCTTTCAAGAGCTCAGAAAAGCAAAGAGAACATTTTCTCTCTACTGCTTAAAACAGTAAGGGATCTCTGGGCAGAGAGTTTTACAGGATTTGAAGCCTGCCCACTAAATTTCAAAAATTAAGTTGTTTTTATGAATAAATATATTTCAACCGTAAAATTAATGAGTGTACCAAAAGGCAGCCTTTACCAGTTTTCTGAGGATGCTTCATCCTCCCTCAGAGTATAACAGTGCCCTCCAAGCTTCATTAGAACGTGCCATTATGGGTTCACATAATATTTTTCAGAAAGTTAACTAAAAGAAGAGGTGTCCAAGAGGCTAGGCACTTAGCAGTTAGAGAAGGATGCTTAAGTTTAGATTCTAATCACTTTACTATGCTAAGTTCTTGTGAAATATAACAGGACTAAACTAACATTTCCTTCAAATACCTCTAAAAGTAGAGCTATAGAAGTCATAAAAAGGTGTCAGCAGATCTGCGAGAACCAGACTAAAGGAGAGAACCTCCTTTTAGCAGCTACAAAAGAATTTAGGTCAGAAGGCTCACAAAGATGTTTTCATTCTGTTAATAGCTCTAATGCACTACGCAGGCACTTTTACTCCACGGGGGACCAAATTTGGGTTCTTCCCTTTGAAGATGTACAGTCTACTTAGTTACAAGAGATATTCTGGCAAGTTAAGATAGCCTATAGGTCCCAACTCATTTAAAAAAGAGAGACTCTGAATCCCAACTCTGCCAGGACAGCTAGTGAAAATACTTCCTAAAACTGAAGGAAAATGTATGAAGAATAATACATGTAAATTAGGAGAAAATTCCTCATCCCTTTGTATGAATAAAGTTTCCTACCTCCAAAAAAAGACAGCAGCATAAACTTGCTTATGAAGGTGAAAATGGAGGTTATTTATTCCAGTTACGTTCCTTTATCCTCCATGGACTGACTGCATTTAAGAACAGCTAAGACGGCCCTTTCACTCAAAGGTTTGGTCAACAACTGACAAAATAAGTTATGGATCTCTGAACGCTTCTGGCAGCAAACTGTACATTATTTGTTAATCTGAATCACGTAAGAAAACAAGTCCCAGATTTTGAAAGAGGAAAATCAACTGCACAACCCCTGACATAATCTTTCTTCACTGAGAATCATGAGTGGCATTCTGCCATTGCTAACGCCCAGAGAATGTCATTAAAATAATTTAACTCACGAGCTACAAAGGAAGAAGAAAAAAGAGGAGAAAAAAAACCCCCAAAAAAACAGCAAGCTAAGAAAGCGACCTTTCTTTCCTGCTTAGTGGTTAAGAAATCACTGAACATGGCAGATAAAGGATGAAGTGTTTATTTCAGGTACCATAAAACAAAAAAGAAATATTACTGTATGATAGAGCCTCAATTGGCAAAATTATCTATAAAGTAGTTTTTCTCTCTCTTGAAAAGCAAAAAGCAGTACCTATTCCTCAATCTCTAAGGAGACTGCGCCTGAACAAATCCAGAAAAGTGGTTCCTATGTATGTTGGTTTCAATGGGGTTTTCTAAATGGTAGGTTCATTGGAGCATTGCAGGGGAACTTCTATTGTTTGAGAGGTTTTTCAAGGAGCAGTAAAGAGAAAGAAGAGGCACTGACTTCTGTTTTGGAAGATAGTCATCCAACACACGCTTTAGAGTCTAACAAAACTTATGAACACATGCAAGAGAGGGCAGAATTTCTTCCTAGCAGTCCAAAGAAACATTTAACCATAGGAAAAACTAAAGACAGCTACCGCTTCCAAATAATACATTAAAAATGTGTGTGCTTTTAGAATATCAGACATTTAGAAGATCTTTTGACATTCAAAAGCATTCAGCCAAAGGACACACTTAGCAATAAACATACAATTCCACAGATAGAAATTGTATTAGTTTTAGTATAAAAGAATTTATAGACCGAAAGGAACTTCTTTTCCTTATGAACCATTCAATACATGGATACTCAGAGAAGGACAGTTGTAGCTCTTTCCTGTCAGTGAGAATAGAAACACAGGCTCTCTTCAATCAGGGAAGAAAATAAAAAAAATTAACACTTTTACATACTGAATCAAACTTCAACATTCTGTATCTACATTTCATCAGTACCTAGAAAAATGGATGTACTGTTTGAACAGAGGTAGTTGTATGTGATGGCCATCTAGAGACAGCAGATATTGAAGAACTTAAAAAAACATATATATCAACAGCACATACGGAAAGAAGCAGAACTGAATAATGTTCTGAGCAAGAGACAGAAACTGTAATTACCTGGCCATTCTGATGTATAAACAAATATATTTTGCAGTCATCACCACCACAAGCCAGTATTGGCACTGGAAAGCAAAAAAAAAAAAGTCTTCATTACTCTAGTTACAAAATCTTCTAGGATAAGAAAAACTATATAAATATCATAAAAATCAATAAAGTATCAATAAAGATATTAATACAAAGGCGGGCGTGATACTTTATGTTTTCTAAATTAGACACCTAATACTGTTTGAAATAGACTAGTATTTCAAGAACACAGGACTCGAGTTATAATGCCATGTAAATAATATCTACAAATACTTAAGATGCTAAAGAGTAGTTTCATTCAAGCTCACCTATCTGGAGGAATTTCAAGAATTAAGGATTTTTAACTAATGTTTATTTTATTGATAAATAGGCTCTAAATACAATAGGAGCAAGCAGCAAAACAAAATGTCTTGAAATAATACAGTTCAAGGCTTGCATCAACTGAAGTAAGTATCAATAGAGGTAGCATAATAATTACACAGCAAGTAAAAGCACAGACCAAAAAAGACAAACCACCACTTTAGACAAGGATATATATGAAAGAAATTAGCATTATTATACACCTAGTCAAGACCCGAGTAGTAGTTTACTTCTAGGAGCTGTCTAGAAAGTGTGCAAAATTGAATCAAACCAGACAAAATTACATCTAAAGGTAAACAAGAGGTTAGGCAGTGTATTAGTTCATCTCTCTCACAGAAGATGATGGTGAGAAATAGTTAACCCTTACTCCACTCTTTTGGGATCATAAGGATGAAGTGGTACTGCTAGGGACCAAAACAGCAAAAGAAAAGGAATTAATTAGAAAATTAGGAAGAAATGAGTTATCAGGACTAGATATTGACTGACATGTCTCAAGTCTGGGTAGAAAACAAAATACTAAATTTCACTAAAATTACTTCATTTTAAAAACCTAAATGTCATTCCTTTAAAGAGATAGTTTTATCTTTATTATGGCTACACCAAAGGATCCACTTGATCGTTCCTAAGTTTATGCTCTGTACTAATTTCCTCTTTCTGCCTGCAGCAAATCCGTGCCTAGTTACCTGCTGCTCCTGTTGCACTTCTAAGTCACATTTCACAACCTTGCACCTCCATCACTTGCTGCTTCTCTCCAACCTCTAAGTCACATTAAATCTCCATCTCCCTCTTGCTTTACAAGGGGCCAAAAAAGACTGCTTTAGAATGGAGGTAATGAGCTGTTTTGAAAGAAGACCTGTCTTCAGGTTCACGGGCAAGAGTGAGGGTTTTTTCCACAAATCACAATATAATGTATGTTCTTGGAGCCTGTATCATCCTTTCATGAGAAATACACTTTATGGGCTTTTACAGTAATTACTTAAGTCAATGGGAATAAAAGTTTGACCACTAAAAACAAGAAGAGAATGATGATCTAGTTGCTGTATCAGACAAATGCAAGAGCTTTCACTCAAAAAATTCTATCAAGAAGTATATAATTGGTGAAAACAGATTATAGTTTTTCACATAAATGCTTTCGAGTATTAGAATTTGTACCCAATTGAGGTAAAGTCCTGCAAAGGAAATAGAAAAAATGAGTTGAAAACTGGTCCAATTGCAATGGGGACAATGTTATCAGCAAAGCTTTTTAAAGTTTGCTCACTCTTTTTTTCATCTGTTGCAATTCAGTTGAGGAGGCAATCATTTGTCAGAGGCCAAGCTACGGCACCACAGTTATCCAGGTGCTAAGAAGTGTCACAGTATGTAACAAAAAGACCCAGTCAAAATCTGTAAAAGAGGAAATCCTATTCCCAGCATTTTAGAAGCAGAGTTTCTACAGACACTGCAAGGCAAAAAGCAACCAACCAAGCAAAATGGTATGAAGCTTTTCTTCAAGACTCAGAAACTAACTGTGAAGAAACTCCTTCACTAGGAGGCTGCCAGTAAAGCACTCAAGCTATAATCCAGCTGCAAATGGCTACTTAGGTTTTTATGAGCAGCCTATTGGCTTTCTCCATTTGACTTTTTCACAAAAAAATGGGGTTTTTTTAATAACTTATTTTCAAGGACAGTCAGTTAAAATACTAGGCATCATGAACCTCAATGTCTTTTGAAAGTTAAAGCATCCATTACATAGGAAACAATTTTTCTTTGTAAAACGAGAGGCTACTGCAAATGCTTCTAGTTCTGGAGAGATAGTTTATGACTTTTAGAAAAGTAATTCTGTATTTAATTCCAGAGTTAAGAATTGCAGATTCTCCCCAGGGAAAAAAGTTTCTTTACATCTTAATACAGCTCCCAGCATAGCCTTCATGAAGATTTCAGAGCAACTCCTGAAGTTATCATAGATGATTTTTCTCTAAAGGTCATTAAAATTCCAAATTGCCATTACAGCGTAATGTTTCTGACAAAATGATCAGCAGTGATCTTTATTAATAACGTATTTTAAGCTACTTTATTTAGATTTCAGAATTAACATACTCCTCTGAATAAAACAGTTCAGTTGTATGGAGTATGTTAGATTTAGGGAGAAAACACAGAACGTGGCTATGCTCTATTAAAAGCCCCTTTATAGATTTCTAGGGGAAAAATTTCTAACCATATGTTTATGGTTCAAAATCTAAACTGTTTCTTGACAATTGTAGCAGCACAGATTATTCATACTGAAAGTGCCATTTAAAACATTTAAGGGTACACGAATTTTTTATTTTAATCTCTGTACAAAACCTACGCAAATAATTTCTCATTTGAAAATAATTTGTTATTCAGAAAAGTAAATTGCCTTTTCTCAGGTTATGAGCATTATGTTGTTTTGGATAATTACTTGAACTGGGATGGGAAGAGGCCATAATAATATACTGTCCTGCTCTGAATGCAACTTTAAGCAACACTGGGTTTTGGGAACCCTGGGAGATTTTCACAGCAAAACAAAGTGCTTGCTCTTTCACCATTTAAAGAAGCCTCAAGTACTCCATGCAATTTTCATTTCAGAAGCACTTAGTTTTAAGAATTAAGATGCTAATCTTCATTTAATGTTTTCCAACATAGTTTCAACATTAAACATTAGATGCACCACTACTGTAGAGTGGTGAGAATTACAGTGAGAATTTCTTACCTGTACAGTAACATAAATGAAGAAATAATCTATTGCTTTTCAATATTAATTTTATAATCATTAAACTGGAACCACAGACACTTCACTTCTAAAAAAAATTCATGATTTTTATTTACCCTAAAACCTCTCAACAACCACCTGTTAGTATATTTACAGGAAAAATAAGAGAGAGGTTTAAAATTCTTCAGTGGTGCAGATGCTGCTTTTGATATCAGACACACTCTGGAAATGGATATTAGCATTTCCAAATGGGACAATGCATCTTGATAGAGCTTTCCTATCACCCAGAATTATCAGAGCCAAAGAATAAAATGAGGTTTCTTTATAGCTGCTCTGGAGGCACACAGTCAAACAGCACAGCAGCATGGAACGTGTGCAGTGAATAGCTGAAAACTCTACACAGTCAGTAAGTTTTCTCTTGGGAGCCTGGCGCTCCTCCATCCAGGCAAAAGGCTTCTAATGATACTTAAATACAAACCTAATTCCACATGTGTATCTGTCTTGAGCATACATTTAGTTTTTTTAAAAAAAGGCTTCTACAAAGTTGCAACAGAAGAACGTGTCTGTGGCAGACTACAAAATCTGAACATTTAATGTTAATAGCCATCATCATCATGGCTTGGCTTCGCGGACGAAGATTTGGGAAGGGCTTTACCCACGCTTACTGCAAGCGTGCTGATGGCTGAAAAGGCCAATGCGGGATAGGCAAGTCCGGTTGCAAAAAGCACAGCGGTTAATAGAAAACTACATAAAACATACTGAACAGTCAGGTTAAACTGGTTCAGCATCTCATTTTTTTCACATTTAAGACTGAACAGGTGATAGACGCTGCTTGTTAATCTGCAATTTTTGATACAGCCCTGTATACTCTTTTTCTGGACCTTCCCCTCAATCCAAACAAGAATAAACATAAACAGCAGCACCACATGCAGCGGGTGAAACTAATGGCATCATTCTATCCTGATCACTTGCAGCCCTGTGACCTCATTTTTAAGGTCCGTCTCAAGAGTTCAACTGAAGAACTCCATTTAAGCTTCAATTTGAAGACACTGTAACCAGCCAGTATTTTTCTAACTGCTAGGAAGAGTTCAGTCAAAATCTTTAGATAGAAGCAGCACCTTAGGCTGATTCTGTAGAAAACAAAAAATATGTCACAAGGGTGTGGAGTCAATCAAATGAAAATCTGTTTGGGGGATTTCTTACATTTCACATTTTCTGCATTGATATTCAAGATGTGCAGTTGCACTTACCATTGCTGCCAGGCAAGAAGGATAAGGAGACATCCATAGCAAATCCATTTCCAAACTGCAGAATTTCAATGCATTTAGCTGGAAGACAAAAACAGGCAGGGTTGATCTCATTCACCATAAGTATTACAGTTGCACTGTCATTTCCTAATATATTGTGTAGTTAAAAATTTCTCATTCGATTTCGTTTTAAGGAGCTTAAAAGCTTCCACTTGTTTCCAAAGCTTAAATAATGTTTTCTTCTGTGGAGCCACTGAAATTTATCCAGCTGAGTTAGAAGGTAAGTCACTGCTCTCCACCAAGCATTAAACTTGTACAGCTTCACTGTGGTAACACATCAGAAGGGATAAATATTGCAAATTATATCCTGTGGCAAAAGGATTCACTACACAGGAAGTTAAAACAGAATCCATTTGCTACAAGAGTAAGATGAGCAAAAGCTGCCCTTCCTGCAAACACTCCTGAGATCCTAGAAGTGTTTAAACTGGTAAACCGTCAAGATCAGAGTAACCACCACAACAGCAGAAAAACCTCTCTACAGAAGCAGAATTGGTCCTTCCACCACTGGAACAGCCACACAAAAAGGAAAGGACAGGACTTCATGGTGTTCCCTGGAAGCCTGAGAAATGCCTTCCAGAACGCAGGACTGAAGATTGGCAGCTCTCACCTACTTCTCTCGTAGGCAGAACAATGTGAAAGTCTCAAGTACACCAGATAAGGAAGAAAGTAGCTTGGGACATGCAGTCAGTACAACTCAACTACCAAATAACATTTTAACTCGAGATTATCCACCCTATTTATTTCTTATGTATTTCAAAGAGCTGTTTTCCCATGTGTCCATGAGGTCAAGATCCTTCTATCCCGTGCTTCACTGGACTCAAGTCAATAGAAACAAACAAGTGACTAGTTTAACCCCATCCGTAATGCCAATATTAATCATTTTACTAAGTAATTTTACTTCACACACATACGGCTAGCCTGCCCCCACATTACAGGCAAAATGATAGTTCAGATTACCAGATTCTGAATACATATTAAAAAGAAACAAGTAAATTCAGGTAATACATTGCTGATGAAAAGCAAAGATAAATCACTCTGCAGAACAGATCTGACCTAAAGCTGTTAAACTAATATAACCCTCAGCTTTTTAAGAGCAATACCATGGTTTGACGTACCAAAGTCTGAAGAGAAATAAATGTAGTTTCATTAAAAGATGTTAGTATTCAGCCAAGTACTCCAATTCTTCATTTTTATTAAGCCAGTACATTGTCCCTAATGTTAAAAATGTTACCTTCTGAACCACGTTGAGACCAGATTCTCACAGTAGAGTCAGAAGCTGCAGAAGCTATTAGCAGATTTAAATCAGGTTCCTCTGACTGGCAGACAGCATCCACAGCACAAACAGCTTCAGTATGGCCTTTGAGAGGAATGCTTTTCACATGCTGAACACATCAGAAAGTTTTAGAAAGTTATACAAATAAACAAAATTAAATTCCAGTGTATTATGTGAGAGAATTTTCAACGCCACTGTAAGAAATAAAATAATTTCATACTAAAAACTAGTCATATGCCTACAACAGCAAAGCGCCTGCCAAGCTATGCCTAAGCTACAGCATATTCCAGGAAAACGCAGAGGCGGTAGAGCAGTAATGACTATTGACTTAGTAACATTTTATTGAAAGCTGGACAGAATTAGATGTTCCTGTGTCTACTATATAAACCTCATCACTCCTTGAGGAAAGCTGGAAAGGGTAGAGAAGTTTGGAGGAGCAGTTTTCCTTCCTTTTTCTGCTTCTCTTGCCCCTCACCCTAAGGAAGGACTCAAAAAAGCTTGGGGACCCTTAGCAAAGGAGGAGGCTGAGCAGAGAACACAACAGAATAAACAGCAGCTCTAGCAGCAATGTTTAGATGTTCTCACAAATCAAAACAGCTTTTTTACTCCTTCAAAATACTAACACAAAAAAAACCCCTCTAAATTTAGACTGAAGTACCTACTTTTCTTAACGAATGAATACAGGTCATCAGTTTGTAATCTGTTCCTCATAAACACAGAATCTTTAATTCTGTGACCAGAAGTCATCCAGCATTTATCCAAATTTTGTCATAAATGCACTTAATATATCTTTCTCAATACAGGCTGGTAGGGTCCAGTCAGAATTTCTGACTGGTCCGATAGAGTACCAGTACCTGGTTTTAAGAATCAACACTAGTCTAGAACTGTCGTTACAATATGCGCATTTAGCCACTTTCTTTTCCAGGCCGCAATAAGTCAGTGCACCACACCAGTGGAACAGGTTAACAAAAAAATCTGTAAGTTATTTTCCATAAATATGTAAACAGTCACAATAGATCAGGATCAGAAATTATTTATGTCTGAGAACATTCCTCCATAAAACTAGGGGCATTTCCCCCTACATGTATTCGGGTGCAGTTAAAAATCCAGTTTGAGGTAGCCTATGAAATGAGTTAGCTACACAGACATTCTCAAACCAAGACTTTAAGAGTTTGATAATTGTTTTCTTCTTTTAAATTTCAGTTCATTCTGAAGGCTCTTTTACACCATATTCCTTACATTTTACAGTATGAGTAATGTATTAGCATGTCTCCTTATTTTTCTCAATTTCTCTGACAAAACTCAATTGTTGCACAGATTTTCTTCTTTTTTAAAAAACATCAATCTCAATTTGTGTATCATCCTGGTAAGACTATCTATATACAAACTCTACACTTTACACAGATTGACCAGAAATCACTACAAATGGACATAAAGAAAGGAGGAGGAAGGGCTGAGGAAGCATCAACTCAAAATGAACCTCATGGTTAGAAGACTTTAAGGTAGTTTAAAGGAAAGTGCTACAGAGGTCAGACAAACAAGATCTTTTAGACATGCTAGACAAATCCACCTGATGACTAGTTAGCCAATTTCTTAATGAAGGCTGATTTGAAAAATATAAACTACAGGAAAGAAGAAACAGCAATTTAAGCAAAACTTAGCATGACAGTATAACAAGTTGAAGGAGATACACACAGGGTTCAACCGCCAAGGTAAAATGAAAAAGCACAAGAAATACAGAAAAAAAGAGATAATTTGTGGCATATGAGAAACTAGGGGGAGGAGCTTTAAAAAGAGATTATTTCTGCTTACCTGATTATTCCACGTTCCTGTTCCATTCCATACCCAAAGAATGAGTTGTTTATCAGATCCACCAGAAATTAACTCAGTTTCAGAAGCTAAAACACATGTTTTGATAAACAGTTTGTAACAGTCAACAACATAAACAGTTACATTGGCTACTGCTCTCAGAATATTATGTCTCAGTGCAAGCAAAGTTCCCATCAAAACGCAGTATGGCTAATATGAGTTACACTGTGCAAGATACCTTAAAAGCAAAGGTGTTCTCTAAGACAATATAAAGAGAAAAGCCACAGGAATATTGATGTGATAATTCATAGAATTGTCCTTTTGGAAGAGACCTTGAAGATCATTGAGTCCAAAGATTCTTAAATATATCGGTGTAATTTCATATTTTTTTTGTTTGGCCTTTTTGGAGGATAGGAGAATAAAGCAAGAGAAATCTAACCAAACAGAATTCTAAGCTTCACATGAAAATTTAATTCCCAAGTTCCCTGAAAATAATTTCTTTTAACGAGTTTTAAGAAAATGTTCTAGTGTAACCAGTTGAAAGGAGTGCAGTTTATGACACTACGAAAATGTAATGTCTTCACTCAGTACTTCGCCTGCTTTTCAAAAAGCAACAGGCCTGTTCCATTAACAGTCTAATCAATGGCCTCGTTTCTCTTTGTCAGAGAGCTTCTATAAACGCCTAAGGGCAAGAATACTTGCCTTTGAAAAGTCTGCACTAAGCAACTTTAAATCCTGGATTACTATCGAGCAAAAGCATCATAACGGTCTTAAATATTTCCATCTTGAACGATTATTTCTTTATGGATATGACCTCTACGAAGCTTACAGCTTTATACTCAGAGATTTCCTATGAGGCACTGCAAATCAGCTTACAAAGTCAAAGCACACAAAACTCCAAACCCTTAACTAAAGAGCCCAGTGGCAGATCAAGCACCACAGCCATCCGTCAGAGCCACCGCAGTCCCAAACCAAACAGCCTCCCGGGCTGGCGCTGGCCGCGGAGCAGACAGCCCGACCGAATCTCCTCGCGGACCGGACAGCTCACCCGAGTTCGGCGGGTCGGACTCCTGCGGAGCCACCTGCTGGAACCCCCTCTTGCGAAGCTGGGCTTAAGGCGAGAGACTGCGCTGGAACGGCTGCAGCTCTCAATTTCCTTCAGCTGACACCGCAGGGCCACTGTCGCCAACCCTCCCGCTTCACGTCCCCGGCGAGGGGCTGGGCAGCAGCGCCCG
>NW_010421395.1:148886-161559 GCF_000710305.1 Buceros rhinoceros silvestris | reverse complement strand
AATGCCCCCCTTCTCAAACCGCGACACAGGGACAATGTGAGAATTATTAATAGCAGTTGGCTCTTTGATTTTGGTTACAGGAAGGAACATTTATATACACAGCAGCCTTATGCATCAGGCTTTTAAACCAACCTACTCTTCCCAAGCAAAAATTATTTTCCATTACAATATACCAGCAGTACTAGTATGGATTGAAAAAAATTACACTATGATCCAGATAGTTCTACTTCTGCTACACACAGATCGGCTTAATATTGAAGTACATAATGATGATGGTTTGAGCTAGAACTACTCTGATTTGTTACTGTTGGAAAAGGTTTTGGGCCTCTGGAAGCAAATCTTGGAGATATTAATGGGAAGGGACATCCAGAAAAATAGGTGTGTGGGAGGAGCAAATCAGCCGAGGTTCTATCTTTCTGCCATCTCTTGCAGCTTGGACTAAAGTATGGTAACAGAAACATGCTACCTTTTCCTTCTCTTAACGGATGATGAAAGAGTGGATGCTTGAACTACTGTGGGAATTTGCAGGAGCTAAAGCATAGGCTGGAATATGGAGTGGTTGCTTTAGGTTTCTTTAGGATGCCAAATTTTTAAGCATTTGCCAATTCTGGATCTTGTTACACATGGGCTCCAAACCTTTGTCAGTGTTGACAAAAACGTGGTTGTCACTGTTCAATCTTGCAAATGGAAAATTGCATCAGGAATCCTGTGTAGATTAGCTTAGCTTCATAGGTCTGTGTCTAATGTCAAAGAGTCTTGTTAGAGTGTCATCAGTAGTTAGAAGTGGGACAGAAAGGCATCAGCTTCAGATGAACTAATTCCTTTGTTTACAAAATACTTCCCCTTCCCTCCCCCCCATAAAGCTGGACTGTTTTTGGTGAGAAATTCTCTGTGTTGGACAGTTATGTGTCTTTAGGCTGGTTAAAGCATTTCGTTATTTAGCCTAGTTCTTTCTTTTCTTTGTTTTCTGTCATGAAATTTCTTGCAAGTAGGACTAAGACATGACTGAGGCGTGAATGTTACTGTGCTTGGAGAATGGCATTGATGTTCTAGAAGGGAGTGAGGGAAGGTATAGATTTGTAGTGCTTTTTGGAAAGTCATTTCTTGGTTGGCGGGTAAAGTTGGTATGTGAATGGAAATTCATAGCTTCAGAACTGTGTGCTTGCATCTCATTGAATTTTGGCTTTTAAGTTTTCTTTCTTACAACTATGATACTACACTTTGGCATCACTTTCTGAAAGCTTTCTTCTATAGGATTTTACTCAGACTTGGCAGGGTTTTCTTTGCAAGGTTCCATGGTGTCCTGGTGGGTAGTCAGTGTCAGAGTTGGCTATCCTTGCTTGTTCTGTTTCACTTTCAGTTTATTTCAATTTATTGACTCTTCAGTTTGTTTCATAAGTATTGTTTGTGTCTTTTTTTCCTGTTTAGTCAGTATATAGGTGTTTAGGAACAGCTCATGAGCAGTTTACACTGTGAGTTGTTGACAAAAACAGAAGCAAAAAACTGTTTTGCCTTGCCTGTGAGGTTTAACTGCATCTTCAGTTTGTTTCTCGAAAACCTTTTCAAACATCCCATTGTGTTTTTCACTTGGAATACTGTAATTTTTATTATTTTTTACTCATATCTTGATTGTGGTGTGTTAGGACCCAAAGACATTTTTTTGTCCTAAAGGATGGAATTTGTAACACCAGCCTTCAATAGTGTATTGCTATTCAGAACAGCATATAAACATTTTCTTTCAAGTCTTTAAGACAAATGTGTGAACCTGCCAAACAGGGTCTAATGGAAAGTCTGCTATGAAAGTTGGTGCTCTGGTTGTCTTAGAGATGTGAAGGAACAAGGCCTTGATGTCATACTATCCTCTGATCTCTACATTAATGGCTGAAATTTTATGAACGGAGCATAATCTTTTTTAAAAGCGGTCACTGATCACTTGTTTAGTTTGTACAGCTACAGTTCTACTGAACTGTTCTTTAGCTTTGGTTGTTTTTTACATAGATTGTACCCAAGATATCCTTACAGGCAAGACTGTCATGCAGAATCTCTTATGGCAAGCATGGCAGAGAATAATTTTACGATTGAAGAGAAGTATTTGCGTTGTAGAGGTACTCGAATATTCATTGACATGAGTTCTTTGTTTGCTGTTGTGGACAAGTTTGAACTGTTGCACTTAGTATGTTGTAGGTAAATGCTTGTTCTGTGAATAAATAGAGGACTCTAGTCTGGTCATCCAACACCTTCCTTGAGCTCTAACATTTATTAGAAAAAAAAATAAAAGGAGTTAGTCAATGATTTTATGCTATAAATTCCTTTGCATTCAGGAGCACAGGAGAAGAAAACTGTTTAAGAGAACTTTGCCATGATGTTGATTACTTGCTGCTCGTATTGGTTGGCTGTTAATTGAATGTATGTTGTTTATTTTTACTAACACCTCTAAAAGCCCTCAGGGAATATTGAGTGTCACAGAGTGATAAAGCTAATATTTACTGAGCCCTTAAAACAAGAAGGGAGTGGTTGCTTATTTAATGGGGATCTAAATTAGTGTGTTGGAGAATATAGAATACTGTGATATAGACAGATGATATTTTAATCTGTGCTCTGGGTACCAGTTACTTTTCCAAAAAGAAAAGTTTGGAGGAGACTATATGATGTATTCCTGCAATGTTCTTATCCTTATCTGCATCTTTAAGGTCATGCCAGATTAAAAATAATGTCTTTGCAATCTTCACATGCTAACTATGATGGTTAAAAAAATCAGTTCTACAGATGTTTTCCGTACTACAGTCTAAATAATGTATTGAATTTTATTTTGTGCATGTTGTTAGTAATATTGTCACAGAGCTGTAGGCAGAAGAATCTTCTCGTGATTCATTCTCTTAACAGCAATTTCTGGTAACAATCTATGTGACTCATCTCTTTGGGCCTTGATAACTGTAAAGGTGGCAAAAAAATATTCCCTCTTGCCCATTTTGCGTTTTCTCAGACAGTGTAGGGATTTTGTGAGGCTGTTAGGCTTTTTTTCCTGCTATATATTTAAATGCACATTTAGATTTTTTTTTTGCAATTATTTTGTTTTTATACCTTCAGGTGTAATGTCAATAAGAAATTTGTAAGTGTACTAATTTATTGTAGGGTGTGTTTTGCCTATGTGACACTTTAAATATAGTATTTAATTTTTTCCACAGTACAAACTTCTGTATTCTTTATAATTGCACTTTTCTCCTTTCCCCCTTTTTTTTAATCTTAGATTATGGGCCTTTTTTTTTCTTCTTTCTTTCTTTGCTTTCCCTTCCTTTTTTTTTTTTTTGCCCCCTTGCATGGAGAGCTTAAATTGCCAGTGAAAGAATGTAAAGGCTTTGCTTCATTACTTTATGTAGGTTAGTTGTGTATTCTTTTAGCAGTATGTAGTAGAAGCTGGTCATTAGGCCAAGAGTGTATTGGTCTACTTTCATAAATCAACAAAATAATAAATTGAAGAAATAAGTTTCCAAAGTTCTGTTCTGCTTAAAGGAATAATTCAGCAAATGAGCATTATTAACACGAGTTTGTTTTTTCCCGTGTGCAAGAGAGTACTCGTGCTATCTTAGACTTCACGTAATCCCTGATCCTGAAACTTTGATGCGCAGTGGCAGGAATCCTGCCACACTTTGGAGTCCCTGTGAGACTTTGCACTGTGCAGATCTCTGTTCCCTGCCAGAGAATTGGTCTGGGATCATGGTGTTCTGTACCAGGGAAAGATCCTTGTTTTGGAAATTAATGCTTTTTAAAAATAGTAATCTCTTCAGGTATGGATAGTGTCACTTAGATTTGTGTCAGTTTGAGTGTACTAATGATAAATCATTCAAATCTGTGTAATAGTTTGAAATATGAATATCACAGTACCTTTGAAATACAAAGGAAGTATGTACCTTGCTGCTTTTTTCATAAATTAGTAGCCTTTGACACCTTGTCTTACTATGTTGAAGTTGGCTGGAGTGCTTGTCAGTCCAAATCCATGAACACTGTTAGCATGCATTGATTTAAAAAGTGCTTAACTATTTCGTACTTCTACTTTAACATAATTTTTCTTTTTTTTTTTTTGTTTAAAATGACAGTTTGATATTGTTCTGTTTTAGACATCCTTAGCCGTGCGTTTTGCCCAAGAAACATTTGAAAAACAGTACAAACAAACCATAGGACTGGACTTCTTCTTGAGAAGGATAATGCTGCCAGGTAAGAGAATAAAAACTAACACGGAAAGGTTGGGCAGCAGCAAGACTTGCAGAAACAGATTCTTCAAAGTAATGTATAGTACATAAGCTTAGTACAGTGCTTTTTCTGGCAAAGTGTATTAGGTTATTCAGAGAAAATTTTGTTAGTACGTTCTTGCCAAGTAACAAAGGATTATGCATTTGCAATTTATATCTTTTAAGTAAAACAGTGAATGCAAATAAAAGGAATGCTATCTATATTCATGATTTTTTTTATTATCTCTACTTGAGTGTACTTGTTGTTCATGTGGATAGTGTAACGTACAACAATGAAATGGAACTCTAAATATATTCATTGAAAAAGAGTACGTGTTTTGAAAGAAATATAATTTTTTTTTTCTTAATGAAATATACAACTCGTATGTGAGTTGTGTGAGAGAAGCATAATGCTGCTATGGAATTGCAGTGCTCTAATATGTGAATGCTGTTTTATGCAAGGCAGCATGAAATTGCTGGCATTTAATAGACCACTAAAATTTAGGGTCCCTCGGCACTCATAAAAATACAGTTTGAGCATTCAAGATGTTTCACTTCACGACGGCAAAGAAACTATTTAGATGCCAGTTGCAGTATGCTGCATAGAAAATGCAAAGAAATAATTAAAAAATAATAGTTGCTTCTAGAAGTTTGTCTCTGAACAATTGGGCATTTAAAATAAGTTTTTTCATTGATTTGTGGTTGCTCAATTTCTAAGTATGAAAGTATTTCATTAAATGCATTTTCTTCTGGCTTCAGAAATCAGAGGAAGTTAGCAAAAGTATGTGTAGTTATTAAAAGTTGTAGTGAGATTTGCTAAAGTTGATAGAAATTCTGTGGTTCTGTCTTTTTTCCTTGTGGAGGGCAGGGAGGGAAGCCAACCCAGAAATGAAACATTTTAGGTATAACCCGAAATTATAAGAAAATAGATACAATTCTTGAACTTATTTTCTTAAAATTATATTGCAAATATTTTCTTATACATTTTCTTAAGTCATACAGAATAATCTTTTCAGATTATTCCTGCATTCACTGTTTTGGATTGGCCATTTTGCTGAATTTTTCCTAGTATCTTGTGAGTGATAAAGTACCAAATGTCAGTGCTTATTTCACCATAAAGTCGAAAGAGTAATTTTTTTGTTGTCCTGCTCATACCTCTAAAAATACCAGTGTGCATCATACTTAACAGTACTGCAAATGGAATGTGTACACAAGTCATGCAGTGTGCATGCTGAGAACTTGTATTTTGCAAGTTTTTTTTCAGCTGTTAAGCATACAGAAGCTATTAGTACTTTACTGGGATTCTGAATATTCTTGTTGAGTAGAAAGTTTGGAAAATGATCAACTCTTGATTCATTCACGTTCACTTTGTTCTGGTTTATTTTGTAATAAAATCAGAGTGTAGATGAAAATATCACCAAACAAGCAACAATGTCTGTACGTCCTATTTTCCTCATTTATCAGTAACAAAAAGGAGCAATCATGGAATGCATTCATATTCAGGAAGAAGCATTTTTCTGTAGATTGTCATTCTGTTTTTGCCTATGTCTGTATATGTGCTTAGGTATATATAGATTTCTGTGTTTCATGAACTGTTGGTGGGGAGTCAGAGGGAAGGAAGAGAGGAGGGGGGGAGGTAAAATTTCTAAATACCGGAGTGGGAAGCATTGCTTAAGTAAGCGGATTTTTCTAATTTCTTGATTAGGTCTGGACTTAGAGAGTTCTGTGTTTCTTGAAATGTTAATTCATACTTCTGCACAGGAATTATGATGTATGTATCAGTAGGAAAAACCCCTAGATTTCTCTTAGTTAATAGGAGAATTGATGAATAACTATGGTTCAGCATTTAATTTTTTTTCTTCTTTAAATGTAAGCAGAGATTTCAGAAGTGAAAATTACTGATTTCTAGAATTGCACCGAAGTTTACATTAGGCCACAATAGAAATACATTTTAGCTTGTAAAATAAAGTACTATTTTCCTGGTTTTTTCTTTTTTAAGATAAAACCTGTATTTATCACCAGTTATTTTAGTGACTGATGCAATTTTGCAATGAAAAAAGTAAATATTTATATGTGATAAAAAATATGGTTTAATATAAATAGCAAATACTTTGATTAATTTTGAACAATATGACTTCTAGCATGCAACTGTTGACAAATTCTTCTAATACAGTTTCTTCAAGAGACTTTTTTTCAAATGTAAATCAATTTCAGTGCATTTACCTACTGCAGTATCTTGTGTAGTCTGGATGCAACCACGGTGTAGGTTTTACTGCTTAAAGTGTATCTGTTAGTCAGAGTCTGCTGATAGACATTCTTAAGAGCCATAGGCAAATACTTTTAGAAGGGTGGTGGATGCAGTCCAGTAAACAGCATTCTTCTGTTAAAAGGAAATTCTTTTTAAGTCATCAGTGCAGAAAGAGGGCAGGCTTGTGTTTTTAGTTCTAAGAACTTTTAAGTAGGGTTAACCAATGCACTGGATATACTTCTGCAGGATCACTACCGAGTCAGCCCAGTGGCTTCGGTTCATATCAGAAACAGTCTAGATACCTGCACTGCATTGCCTCAGTTATTTTAACTTTGCACTTGTGTGCATTTTCTACACAGTAAAGAAGTGTTAGTGTTTTCTTGTCTCTTATCTTATTTTTATGGGATTCTTCAAGTTTTTTTACTCGTATGCTAAACTTGTTTCTAAGAACTATTATCTTAGGTGTGGTTTATTTTTGCTTTGTTGTAATTCTTCAGTTTTTATGTTTCTCTTAAATCTATGAAAAAGAAAGGTTTCAGACTCTTTGCAGAAAACCTCATGTGCTTCGATCATAGTTGTTAATTAAATATTTGCTAGGCAAATTGTCCAGAGTTTTTCTTTCTGTCAGCTTGACATCCTTCTTTCTCAGCAAAAATCTATCTGAGCACAAAGCAAATATTACAGAACATAACTAAAAAAAATGGGAAAATAAAGCATTTTGCACTGGAGATGATCAGCATGAATTTCAGTAGTTAGTGAGGTCTTGATTAACAACCACTTCACATTAAATGAACATTCCCACCTTTTTTCCTCAGTTTTTTTTTGGTTAGTGAAGGAAAGTAAATAATTTATAATAGTAGATTTTTTTCCAAGTTGAACACTCACCATTTAATTAAACTTCCTACATTAAAGTTTCTCGGATGATTTCGTATAGTATACAGATACTGAACCTAGTATGCTGTGCATGATTACTACTCTTAAGAGGAAAAATGAAGTTAGAAACTTTTAAAAGCATTTGAACACAAAATTAGTTATCTGAAAATTGTTGAGATCGAAAGTGATAATATTTATAAAGCTTTTTTTCCAAATAGCTGGCATGAATGACATGGTAAATTTCTAGTAGAATTCATACAAGGAAGTTAGAGGTGGAATACTGCAGCACCCTGAGCTTTGAGCATGTTTAGTTTATTTACCCACTGAGGATGTATAGTCATTTCAGACTGTGGATTGACCAGTTTAGCCACACCAGATGCTTTATGGAAGAGTTTCCTGCATTGTTTGCAGTTATGTATGTTCTAAGCTTTACAAATAGTTAATTAATGCACTGTCAAAACAAATAAGCTTTTTATTCCATGAAAGGTTGCCTTTTTTTTTGAACTGGAGTTACTTTGTATTACATAAACTCAGGGTAGCTTAGAAGTACTGTGATTAGGTTGTCTCACATTCATGTTGATATATTCGAGACCAAAGTAGCAGGTTAGGAAATCTGTGCTTTTAACCAGATTAAAGCAAGAAATGTCATAAAAATATAATGTGATACATTGAATACCACAAGTAGCATATGTTTAGCTATGTAGTTCTAATTTTCTATTTATATTTACTGAGTGCTGGGATATGTTTCCATGGAGCACACTCACTTGCATAACTAAGGAGAGTGTGTTATTTATAAATTGATAGCTGAATAGATCACATTGTGTAAAATAAGGTTGTTAATAATGTGAAATAGTTGAATTAAGAGTATATCTTTCTTAGCAGTCTAAAATACTGTGTCCTTTTTCACTTGACTGAATTGTTGTGATGTGGAATTTGTTGCATTTTTAAATGATAAGAATAAAATTAATAGGCAGTTATTGTTATTTGTGAGTATGTAGAATTGTTATTAACATGAGTTGTATGTAGATTAGAAAAATTTTCTGCAGACTGTACTGTATTAGAGTTTGGTGCTTCCAGGTTATCAGTACAGTGTTTTGAACAGTTCTCACCATGCAAAATGAGCCAAATTATACTTTTAACACGTTTGTATGCATGTTGCTGTGTGTATATGTTTAGTCTGAGTTGTTAGCTTGCAGAGCATGTATGACTTGTAGGATATTAAATATTCTGTATTTATGGTTTTTTTTGTTACTTTGTTTTTGAAAACCTATTAACAGTTTCAACATGGCTTAGAGACTTTAGAGTAGAAAAGGAGAACTATCTTGTTGTAGATTCTTCAGAGGTGAAATTATATAAATCATGTCTGATTTATTTGCTTGCTTTGGGGTGGTGGGTGGAGGAAATAATAAGTTTGCATCCTCAATTTAGATATGTGTCAGTATTTCAATTTTTAATCTGTCAACTATGCAATTCTTTAACTAGTATACTCTACTACTAAGAACGTCACAATATCTGTATAATTTTGTTTTTCAGGAAATTTGAATGTTACTCTTCAAGTGTGGGATGTAGGAGGTCAAACGATAGGAGGCAAAATGCTGGATAAATACATCTATGGAGTTCAGGTACAGTATAAACGATGATAATTGCATCTATGGTAATTGTATAAAATTCATTGAAACATTGTTCATAAAAGTATGCATTTCTTATGTTCTGTAGATTTCAAGAATGTTGAATCTCTGCTTAACCTAAATTGAATTGATATTAATACATTAAATCTAATTGTGGTATGTAGTTAATTTTTTTCATGCTGCTTAAGAAGCAAAGCAAAGGTGAGCATTTGTAGATCTGAGTAACTCAAGAACAGATGAATGTTTTCATGCTTTGTGTCTTCAGAAAAGCAATCATAGTAAATAGTAAAGGCTATTTGGGTATCCACATGGTAGATATAGGGGCTGCTTTTAGAACACATGCCTCCTGGGATGAAAAAGTAGAAGGAGGAAATTAAGAGCAATTCTACACCATTAAACTCATACATGCAACTGGGGTTGTAGGAGGGCAAACAAAAGGAGGCAACCAGGTAGCTAAATATTTTTGCAGAGCTCCTGTCCAATGAAAATCAATTTTATGTTAAGGTTAACTCAGCAACTGAAAGTGAATGGTAGGATTAAGTAAGAGCTAAATACTGTAAGAGTATCTTGAGATGATGTAGGAGGATGTATTATACACCAAACTTCTTGAGTGATCCTAAAATGTACTCTGCTCTTTAATTTAGAGTTTGTAATGAGAACTATATGCATAACATGTTTTATTATATAATGTTGTATTTGTCTGAAAAGAAAACAAATGCACCTATTTTCCCCTCAGTAGTTTAAGCAATAGGAATATGATATCCTAAAACTTTTATTGGGCAGAAACATCGTACTAATAATTACAGCACGGGAATGGCTCATTAAAGAGATGATGATTTATTGGTTAATAGGATAAAGACAAACTCTTCAATTTAATATTTTGTCACTTTCAAAAAATGTCTGCATGTTTTTAGTTGTTGTATCTGTTCTATAGCATTTTCTTATTTTTTAATAAAAACCATTTTGCTGCCCTGTTAAAGTTTACCAAGCAACAGGAGAAAGTGGCTTCCATGACAGAGGGAATTTGATTAATAAGGAATCGTTGCCATATGCCCAAAGTAAACTCAATGAAGGAAATAACAGGCTATTAACTTTTTCTTGAATTTTATGATAAACTTAGGATTTTCTTATCAGTAATAGCAAGTCAAAAAGTTACTACCAGTGCCCCAGAGTAGTGAGAAAGTTGATACTGGTAAGCCTAAAGTTACAAAAGTTTGATTTTTTTAGTCATTCTGAGCACATTAACAAACCCCCCTCTATGTCCAATCTCTCCTCCTTTAATCCTCCCCCAACCCTCATTGTAACTCTAATTTTTTAAGATGAACTAATGGCTGTTCTCTCTCACATTGTTGGCATGTATTCCCAATGTCTGTAATAGGTTTCTTACCATCAAAACTGACTTGGAATACACTTTTCTATTAGCTTTGTTACAGCACCTGTTAAAAACACATAAAACTATCTTTATTTTCGTATGTTCATGAAACACCATGAATAATTGGGAAAGGTACTGCTTTCAGCTTGATTCTAGGCAGAAGCTTATTTCAAGTTGAACATCTGTAGCTTTGTAGAATTAAAAAAGGAAAGATAAAGTAAAATAAGTAGGAGTATTTAGAAAGAAAAATCCTTTTAAGTACCTATAAAAATTCCTGCTAATGGACAGCAAAGTAGCAAGAAAGTAACTGGGAAGAGCTAGCATGGAATTAGCAAGGGTAAATTGTGCCCGACCAAGTTGAATACCTTCTGTGGTTAAGTGATTTGCTCTGTGGAGAGGAGACCAGTGGATGTCATTTACCTTGACTTCAGCAAGGGCTTTCACCTGATCTCCTGTAATATTATTACAGACAAAATGTAGAGATGCAGACTGCATGAGTGGATCATAAGGTGACTGAAAAACTGAATGGACTGCTGGACTTAAAGGTCCATAACTCAGTGTCTTATGAGTTGTACTCAGGGGTTGTTGGTGGGGTCATGTGTTTTATTAATTCTTTGAATAATGGACGAAAGATAGTTTGTAAGTTTGCAAATGCTACCAAGTTGGGGAGGAATGGTCGATATGCTGGAGGATAGGGGTGCTATTGAGAGACCATGACCAACTGAAGGAATGGACCAACAGAAACCTTGTGAAGTTCACTGAACATAAATGTGAATTCTTGCACTTGGGATGGAATAACTTTATGCAGGCTGGGAGTCAACTGTTGAGGAGTCAACTGAAGAGCATCCAGCGAAGGGCTGTGGAGTTGATTAATGGACTGGGGCATCTGTCCTATATGAGGAAAGGGTGAGAGAGGTGGGGCTACTCAACCTGGAGAAGAGAGGACTCAGGGAGAACTTACCAATGTGTAAATACCTGAAGGTAGCAAAGAAGATGGAGTCAGGCTCTTTTTAATTGCGCTCAGCGATAGGACAAGAGGCAATGCGCACAAACTGAAACACAGGAGGTTCCCTCTGAACATCAGGAAACACTTATTCACTGTAAGAGTGACCAAGCATTGGCACAGGTTGCTCACAGAGATTGTGGAGTCTCCATCCTCAGAGATATTCAAAAGCCATCTGGACCTAGTCCTGGGCACCTGGCTTTAGGTGACACTGCTTGAAAAGAGGCATTGGACCAAATGACCTCTAGAGGTCCTTTCCAACAGCAGTCATT
Organism: Buceros rhinoceros silvestris; assembly: GCF_000710305.1. Taxonomy (NCBI): domain Eukaryota; kingdom Metazoa; phylum Chordata; class Aves; order Bucerotiformes; family Bucerotidae; genus Buceros; species Buceros rhinoceros. The sequence goes on along the minus strand of NW_010421395.1, from coordinate 149,937 downwards.
TGGTGAAATGGCTTTTGAAGAAAAGACCCCCCCTTTGGGGGTCCTACTGGAAATAAAATCTGGTTGAATGGGAGTCAGCAGAGCACCCTTGCAACAGTAAAAGGTGAGTGAATACTGGGCTACATTAGTAAGAATGAAGTAGGCAGATAAAGGAAAGTGATTATCATCCTCTCTTGACATTTCTGAGGCTGCATTTGGAATACCGTGTTCAGTTTTGGGGTACCCAGTACAAGAAAGCCTTTAAAATATTGGAGTAACTGATGAAGGTTGCTATAGAAGTATATGAGCTTAAGGTGTGTTGCACTTGGTCGATGTGTGTGCTGTAAAATATGCAAGCTGTATATTTACACACGGAGTAGATGATTTGGATCTGTTGAAGAAATTGTGTTCATCTGCATGTATTCTCCAGATCAAAACTATTCAAATTTAAAGTACATGTGTAGACTAGCTTGCAGCATGCCTACAGTGTGCATCATGCTTTTATCCAGTATTTGCAGATGCCCATAGCCTTGTATAAGCTTTGTCTGGTTGACCATCGTGAGGTTCAGAAATCACGGGTGGCTGAATTCCTGCTTTTCTGCTCAGAAATGCAAATGTATGGTAGACCTCCTTATAAGATACTACCACCATCTGGAGGTGGAAATTATGAGAATCTACAGCAACTGAAAAGGTTATTTACGGTCTGCAGTTCACTTGATCTTGGCTGAAATCTGATCGTGATACTAGAAGTAAGCGGAGCATCCATCTATACTTTGCTGCAAATCTTGCGACTGGAGGTTTCCTTCTCTCTTGAGCGAGATCTGAGTCAATTCTCTAGGATAGATTTTTTGGTTAAGTTACTGTTAAGGTGCTGTTTTTTGTCTGAGATTCCTGATTTCCTGTGCTGTGTTTTAATCATGCCAGGTTTGAGGATGAGAACCTTCTTAATTTGCTTGTAGGGTTGTGGTTGGAGAAATTGCAGTTCATATTGCACTTGTTATGAATCTGTTGCTTTTTTCCATTTTTTTTTTTTTTTTTTTTTTTTTGGGGGGGTTTCTCCCAAAAAAATCAA